>NC_135214.1:15324637-15329637 GCF_052324685.1 Brachyhypopomus gauderio
CCCTCTCTCTCCTTCCCTCTCTCAGTCTCTCTCTATCATTCTTTCTTCTCCCACCTTTGAAGAATGCTCATGCTGCCACTGTTGCAATGTCCTATAAAAACTCTTCGACTGGTCGGCGACTCCTCCACAGAGCCCTAGCACTGCGCCCTGGGACCTCCGCTCCCTCCCTGGTAGCCCAGGTGTTTATTAGGCCGTGCTGACAGCACTGGCGTGCGGGGACACTCGCGATGTGATCTCTTCCTCACTTCTTCGTGACAGCCCCAGGAGGAGGGAGGAGCGGAACAAGCAAAGTGTGAAAACTTTCTCCGCCCGCCTCTCCTACCCAGTTCTGGATCTGACCCCTTGCCAGATTTTTTTGCAGCTCCCTTCCAGGGTGGATGTCCAGATCTGGGAGGGCGACGCTGATCCCAGATCTGAATAATAGCGTTCCTGTGACGTTACCCGGTAGCACTTGCTGTCCCCGCGACTGCAACTGTCAGATCCAATATATCCACGTGCTGTGGAGGGGGAACACTCCTTCATTGACTATGTCAATTCCAGCCACTATAATGTGACACTGTGGCACTGATAGGGGACATGCATTGATTTCCCTTCAGCGGCGGCTGAGAGTGGCTTTTAATGGCCCTTATTCAGAGTGGGTGAACAGGCTAGAGTGTGATGTGCTAAAACAACTGTCCTACTAACTTCTAGGTGCTGAGGCCGAGGAGGGTGTTTTGATGCCTGTCTTGGCCAGGACACTCTTGAAAAAGAGATTTTTAATCTCAATGAGGTTTTTCTGGTTAAATAAAGGTTAAATAAAATAAATAAAAATTATATTAGGCATTTTACATCAGCGAACAAGGTTACTACAGAGAGATTAGGATCAAATGAATTCCAACGAAGTGACCTGTAACCATCACCTAATTACTGCAGATGTGAAACAGGGTCACGGTTTTCTTTTCTGTTTTATGTCAGACAGTGTGCTGTGACATGCCCGGTATGCAAGAGAAGAATGATCGAGAAACAAAGACTTAAATGACTTCAGACAGGGTGTGAGGTCAACCTCCGGGCCTGCCGCTTCATCTGTGACAAAACGCTACACTACAGAATGGCTTTGTCAAGCCCGGCAGTGTCCAACACGCAGGCGGAACGGCCTATGAGAGCCGGTTAGTGGCCGTGAGAGGAGAGGGAGAGGAACCAACTGTGCAGATCACGGAGATGGTCTAAAAATGGCAGTGCAACACCAGGGCTAAGGAGTGCTTACAGAATTACAGACACGACACACACGGACACACACAGACACACACGGACACACACGGACACACACGGAGTTCCACTGCTCTCAGCGGGAAAACAGCCAAGTGTAGTTATAGCTGGAGCAAAGAAAGCAAGCTCACAGAAGAACTGGACAAACACAGCGTTCGAGCGTCCATGTTTTATGCTACATGAAGTACTAACCCACCTGGACAAAACCTATGATCCCAAACTCTTGTTCATTCCTGTGTTATTTCACCACAGGAGCGTGTCAGTGTGTTCCCTCTGGAAGGCTAAGGAAACGACAGGGGCAGGTCTGAAGCAGATGCCCCAGCGTGGGGGGGTGGGGGGGGGGTGTTGGGCCTAGGGCTCGCAGCACCTCTCGTCATCCGTCTACCACAAGGCGAGTCCTGCACTGAGGCGCGTGCAGCAGTCAAACGGCCATAAAAGTGAATGACTCGGCAGGAGCGACTGCCATAACAAGACGTGTGGAAGCAGATGTGAGTGAGGAAGAGAGAGAGGGAGGGAGGGCAGTGTGTGTGTGTGTGTGTAAGAGAGAGGGAGGGAGAGAGAGAGAGAGAGCGCAGTGTGTGTGTGTGTGCGAGAGAGAGAGAGAGAGAGAGAGAGAGAGAGAGAGACAGAGATAGAGACAGAGAGCACAGTGTGTGTGTGTGTGTAAGAGAGAGAGAGAGAAAGAGAGAGAGAGGGAGGGCTGTGTGTGTGTGTAAGAGAGAGAGAGAGAGAGAGAGGGCAGTGTGTGTGTGTGTAAAAGAGATAGAGAGAGAGAGAGAGAGAGACAGAGAGAGACAGAGAGTGAGAGTGAGAGAGAGTGAGCTCACTAATAGGCCCTCGATGAGATGCCAGCTCGTTTTTCAAATCATGTCATCTGTAAGGGTTGGGATAGCAGTAATGGCCGCCGCCAGGCCTGATCCCTCCCCGCCATTACGGCTCTGGCGGCTCAGCATTTATTTGTGTTGACTGGTGCGCTCGGCAACATGACAGAATCACAGGCCGCCGCTCCAGCGTTGCCACGGCGCACAGCATCGCGGTCCAGCTCTGACAGGTCTCCTCCCCTCTCTCATCTCACTCGCTGGAGTGCTAGCCCGCCGACGCTAATGCTGCGTCACATCAAATGCAGCCATCTGCCACGGTAACGGTCCCGGCACCTCATGGACGCGACCCAGTCTGTCCTTTGTAATCGGCTGACAGACGGAAGCTTGGAAATAAGAGGGTTTCTTCTGTTTCGTGTACTAAAAATTAGTGTCAGTCAAAGCTAAATGGCTGTTTGAAAACGGGAAGGTGAGGAGACAGTGTGGGAGGAGAGAGGCAGTTTCCTGTCGGCGCTCTCCGGTGATATTCCGGCCTGCTTTGTAAGACAATTCATTAGCAGAAATCACTTCTCGCAATGCCGTATTATGAAGGTTCTCAGCTATGTGTACTACGTGTACTAGTACTATGTGTGCTAATTCTGTGTACCACGTCCATGTGTACTACGTGTTCCACTATTATTGTGCTATATAAGACTAAATGTTTAAATTGGCTTTGTCTTTACATAGAAGGACAGGATGATCATTTGCTGATCATAAGCTGATCATTTGCTGATCACTGGCTCATCATTTGCTGATCACTGGCTGTCCATGGGATGGTCTTTTGGGATGGATTTTCTATTATGGGTTCATGCTTTTTATTTCAATAGGAACCATTACAGAAAACCACACACTTGGGCGTCAAATATGACTACGTATTGCATTTTGTTGTATGGTGCAATATACTCTTAATGTCACATGGCATCATTCTTAGGTAGAGTGAAGGAAGAAGTATAATGTCCTGCCTGGGGGCAACACTGAGAGGGGGCGCAGTGAGAAAACGAAACCCCACAGAGATACGCCCGTTACAATAGAGTACCAGTGATTTTCCATTTATGCTCTATTTCATGTTCAGTATATTTTAATATCTTTTAAGTTCCATTTTTTTTTCTTTTAGAGCATTCCAATGGGATTCAGTCGGGAATGTGTTACTTTCTTTGGGTGCAAAAAAAAAAATATATATATATATTTTGATAAACAAGTTAAAGCACATAATCTTTCTTTGATTTCTGTAGGCTTTTCATTTAACCTGCTGTTTCGAGGTCAATGAAACATATTGCCTTTATTTCAGCTGAGAAGGACATTTTAATCGCATGAATAAGGCAGGGGACCGACTACCAAAAAGCACAATTGTTTTTATGCCTTGCCACTTGCATTAAGATGCAGGCATACTGTGTGTGTGAGAGTGTGCGCGTTTGTGTTTGTGTGTGTGTGTGTGTGTGTGTGTGTGTGTGTGTGTGTGTGTGTGTGTGTGTGTGTGTGTGTGTGTGTGTGTGTGTGAGCTTTGACAGCATGGTTCTTTATCAGGTGACAGTACGCTTGAGTGTGTCTTGTGTGTGTGCATGCATGTATATGTGCACAGGAGTGCATAGGCGCACGTGTGTGTGTAAACATGCATTTGTGTGTGTCTGTATGTTTGTGACTGTGAGTGTGTGAGTGTGCACAAGTATGTTTGCAAGACCATATAACAACATGTGATGAAATGAGAAAGCACACATTTCCTTATTAGGAGCTGGAGTGAGGCCTTGTGTTAGACCCCCTGGCAGGCAGGGCCCCTAAGATTAAGACATATATTGGATCCATGATAGAGGGCAGAAAGTTCATTTTCAAAATAAAACAGAATATTATTCATATTCCTTTTAAAATTCAGATTGCCAGCTGACCTGTGACTCAAGAGCAGGGTATTACATTCACAATGAGCTGCACAGTTCTCCAGCAGACTCCAGTTTTCTCCCTCTCCCTGTCTCTCTTTCTCCCTCTCTCTGTCTCTCTCCCTGTCTCTCTCTCTGTTTCTCTTTCTCTCTCTCCCTGTCTCTCTCTCTGTCTCTTTCTCCCTCTCTCTGTCTCTCTTTCTCCCTCTCCCTGTCTCTCTTTCTCCCTCTTCCAGTCTCCCTTTCTCCCTCTCCCTGTCTCTCTTTCTCCCTCTCCCTATCTCTCTCCCTGTCTCTTTCTCCCTCTCCCTGTCTCTCTTTCTCCCTCTCCCTGTCTCTCTTTCTCCCTCTCCCTGCCTCTCTCACTGTCTTCCTTTCTCATTCTCCCTCTCTCCCAGTTTTTCTCTCTCCCTATCTCTCTTTCTCACTCTCCCTAGCTCTCTTTCTCACTCTCCCTCTCTCCTGGTTTCTCTCTTCCTTTCTCTTTCTTTCTCCATATCCCTCACTCTCCCTTTCTCTCCTTATTCTGTCTTTATCCATCTTTCCAGTTCTCTCCATCTTTCTCCCTTTCTCCATCTTTCTCTCTCTGTTTCTTTCTTCTTCGGTTTCTCTTTCTGTCTTTCTATTTCCTTTACCCTTTCCCTCTTTTTTCCCTATCTCTGTTTCTCTTTCTCTCTCTCACAGGAAAGGTATTCTGACTCTGTTTCAGCATTCAGAAATGCTCTCTTCAACTACTTATCTGTTCAATGTTTATGCTAAATCTCCTACATGTTAAATCTAAAATCAAATGGCGACCTCCAAAAGATAGATGGATAAATATATGGACATATAAATCAAAATAGTTTTAAAGACGTTTTTGTATTTTATTTTATGACAATTAAAAAATGTTCACAGCCTTCTTTGAGATCTATGTAAATCCACCTCCCTGTCTCTCTCTGACAGGCTGTGGTGTGTATCTCTGGGGCCACTTCAACGCTCCTTCTGCCACACACAGCTAGGATGATTTTCATATATATTAAAATGGCCACCT
>NC_135214.1:15334637-15382137 GCF_052324685.1 Brachyhypopomus gauderio
CCACACCTGACCCTTCATACACCACCATCCACACCTGACCCTCCATACACCACCATCCACACCTGACCCTCCATACACCACCCTCCACACACCACCCTCTACACTCCACCCTCCACACCTGACCCTCTACACCTGACCCTCTACACCACACCCTCTACACACTCTATCCTCTACACACCACCCTCTACACACCATCCTCTACACACCACCCTCTACACCACACCCTCTATACCCTACACCCTACTACATTTTGTTTCATATCTATACAGGATTAACATTAGCTTGTACACTATACAATTTCAGGGGTGTCTGTGACTTTTGCAAAGTATTTATTTCAATAAATCCATAATGGACACAGGTTACCCTTTTGTAAACATAGTTCTTCATAGTCAGGACATTTCAGTATACAGGTATATAGTATACAGGATATACATCCGCTATAGGCATTTTGTGCTGTTACTGTACACTCATATTATGAATGCTGCAAGGTCACACAATTGGCCTTATTTACAGATCCTTTCTTCTGAGTTTGATCTTACTGCTTAAGGGATTATAAATAGCTCAGTGAGAGGCTTGTCCCTTGGTGTACTCATGTGAGTCTTCCCTTAACCACAGCACTCTTTTAACACTCTGACCCATTATGAAACAGAAGGGCCTCTTGATCATTGATCATTTCAGTTTGCGCTTTTGCCCCTCCGCACCGTAACCCTCAATGATAGACGATCCCTTCTTAGCCACCAGTTAAAGTACACTATTATCTCTGCATTTAAACATGATGATATAATTGATTCACAAATTGATTTATCGATGTTAATTCAAGTGTTTCACAAATTAATCACATTGCAGAAAATTAATTCACTATATTTTACGAGCTGTTGTGTGATTAACTAATGGTATGAATTAATCAAGTTTAATAAGAATTCAAACAGTACCGTTTGGCTAATTTGTCACTTTGTTAAAGGCAGGGAGAGTAAGGAGGTTTGATTTACGAGGCATCTCTCTTACTGTACTGCAGCAGAGAGACCTGCACAGAGCCAGGACTCCTCGAGAGCTTTGTGGTATTACCAAAACTCAACACATACTCAACGTAAAGTTATTTCATGACTTAGTTAGGTCAATCCTGAGTAGTGGAGCCAATCCAGAGTGATTTCACATTGTAGCTGCATTCGTTTGTCTGATGGTCATGTCAGACACATCCAGGTGGAAAAGAAACGCCACACGCCTCTAATTCCAGCTCCGCTAAAGTGATGGGAGCAAATCAAACTGACATTATTGTTTTTATATGCAGCAGATTTAGTTTTTAATTTTTCTCAGTACTGGGCTGGATTTGTTTTAAATGCCCTCTGACCCCCCCCCCCCCACCCCCCACAACCTTGTTAAGAAGTTCATTAGTGAAAGCCCTAAAACTTTTAAAGTATTGATCGAGCGAGGGAATGTAAAAATAACAACTCCCGTTATAAGGCAGTTGTCGGCGGCAATGGCGACATAAATTATTCAAAAAGGGCGCGTTGGCCGTGGCCATGAAGCCATCAATCACGAGACACGGCCATGACAAAAAGGCTCCGGCTTCACAGAGCGTCGTCCTCGCGCTCACAGTGGCCCCGCCAGGCCAGCGAGAGAGCGGAGGAACCGGGGGAATGAGAGACTGACCCGGTGGCACTCGCATTGTGGCTGCTGCCTTTGAACGCAGAGCACAAACACGCCCACCCCACCACCTCCTACACCCACCCCACCACCTCCTACACCCGCCCCACCACCCCCTACACCCACCCTAATTCGTGGCGGGATGGAACGGGGCGAATGGGTTCTCACTCTCCTCCCCCCACCCCACATCCGACCCCCGAGCTCTCTCACTTCAATTTGTCTAACAATAAAAGTGGCGGAAGAATAGCAGAAAGATTTTTCTAAAAGAAAAAAAGGCCCGAGATGGAGGGTGTGTGGGGGGGGGAATGAATTTTTTATGAAATGCTTGAATTGAGTGGCACCATTTTTATTCATAAATGGAGTTCAGAAGATCTGGCTCGATAAAAGTGACCCCTGGAATCAATTCTATCACATGAACTGACTGGAATTGTGTTCCTGGGGGGCCTGCTAGTAATACACATGCACTAATATACACATCTGTAGTGCAGTCCATGTGACTGCGCCCATGCAGGGGTCAGCTAACTCAGTTTGGCTATTTTATTTTTATATAGTCATGAGCTGTCTAGATGTCATGCAAGATATATATATATATATATATATATATATATATATATATATATATATATATATATATATATATATATATATATATATATCTTTGTATCTTGACACAAAGCAAAGATGATTTCAAGTCTTATAAAATCTCCACTTTTAGGATGTTTATAATTTAATTTGCAAGCCTTATGTTTAAGTTGAATTAACTGACAAAGGCAACTTCCTCCTAGATCTCCCTTGGGAATCCCCGCTATGCTGCTTAACTCTGTGCTACCGAACAGCTCTTAGCTCATTTCCACCCTATTAATCCACTCAAGCCAAGCGTGTCTTGTTTCAACGGTAAATCTCAACCTGAAAAGGAACCTTTCACTGAGAGCATGTGTATCTGAACCCACCTTATTAAAACGGCACTCAGGAGAGAGACACGTTAAACGGTGGCCACGCTGGAACCTTCCCTGCCGAGGCTTTCGCAACCATGAGAGGAACTAAGAGTGGTGGAAGCGCCTTTGAGTTTAACATGGAAACTTTGATTAATAATTGATTAAACGATTCCTTGGAGCATCAAAGGCAGGAAGAGGAGCCTCTCTCCCGTGGAAGAGAGCGGAGTCAAACGGCACTTTATTGTTTGAAAAACGCTCTCTGAGGTCCAGGAGAGACGACGTGCTTTTTGAAAGAGGGAGAGAGAGGCGTATTTAAGACAGAGGAAGCGATAAGAAGATGCCCAACAAAGTGAGGTTACAAGAGAGGAGATGCACTTCCCCTGCCTTCTGCTTCCTGTAGTCCGATAGCCCCCTGCTTGGCTTTACTCACAGGGTGGCTGAACTGCAAATCCCAACATTTTAATGGTTTAAAATTGGGCTAGGGGCTTGGCCTAGGGTTCATCCGACTCAGATCTGTTTCGACTTACTTCAGTGCAAAAATATAATTTGCTGGCTATTTACTTAGCTTGCCTTTTAACTTACTGGTGTGAAGCATTAATTTGAAACAGGCGGCAGATGTGTTGACAGAGAAATGGAAGAGAAATTATGGAAATGATGGAAATTTCTCCATCAAAGATATTCATCTGAGAAATTACGGCAATCGTTTGAGTGTCCTGACATGAAATATTTGGCACCTGCTGTTATGATGCACAGATATGCAGAATAAGTCTTGAGGTTGTCCCAAATTTATAGGGCTTCTGGGGGTAAAACGTCATAGGAGCATAAGTATAATACACCATTATTAGTTTTATAGAAGGTCGACATTGATGTCAGGTGGTGCAAGGAATGCATTTGGTAACATGCAGAAATCTTATTAAAACATGTGAGCATGTGAACATGTGAGATGTTTGCTCAGTGTCCTGTTCTCTTCCTGCCTAACACGCCATGCCAGGCCTGCTGTGTGGGCTTGTAGATCTGCGTGTGCAGAAACACTGGCTGTGGCCGCTCTGGACAGGGGGCACTGTGGTGCCCAGGCGCTGGATAACTCACTCTGATGGCCCCCTGTTCTCCTCTACTCCCTGTTTATACCTCTGAACCACTAGCTCAGTCAGGCTGTGAGAGGACAGTGAAGGGCAGAGGAGACCAGAGTGGGGAGATTTGGTTTAAAATGGCACAACTGCAAGCCAGCATTGTATTTAAGGAGAACGGCTGTGCATACAAAAATGATTTAAGCTGTAGTGGATTGGCAGAAACCGTTTTTGTGGATCTTTCGCCAGATTTTATGTGTAGATAAACTGATTCAGATCTCCTACCAATCTTTGCACATGCTATCAGATCAGGCTGTCACCCGGGATGTGACAAAGGAATTTTCAGGAACCAGAGAAAATATGTCAGCAGAAAAACTGCACTGCATCAACTCGACCAATTTGCTCAGCACTGCGAGCTGTGTTGCAAGGATGGAATTATCAGCTGCAGCATCAGAGCGCTGCCAAATGCCAGCGTTCTAACTATAGTCCCTAGCCTAGGCAAGCTTCCCCACTGTGTCCTGCCGTGCGGGCGCATGAGTGACAGGTCTGGGTGGTGGAGTGGACCTCTCTCCGGCTGCTCTCTGTACGGGGTCTCTGTGAGTGCAGGGCTCTGGCTCGGACCCCCCTCCAGGAGGACCTCCCTCTGCCGTTTCCTGGTTGCCTGACCCCTGACATGACGAGTTTGCGCCCGGGCTGCGCGCGGAGATAATAGTCAAGACTCCTTCCCTAGATGAAGCAGAGGGGGTCGAATTGAAGTGGCAGGGACTTCAGTACCAATCTCCACTAGGCCCCCGTGTCCACCCCCAGACTGAGATTACCGGCAGTCCCACGCAATGACGGCCCAGGGTGTTTCGTAGTCAATTACGTCTCCTATCTGCCTCCAGTTTAGCGTAAGCTATCTCCTCCATAGACACCCTTACGCACCGAGTTATCTACCGGCTCATATCCACACTGGCCGCTGTGGTCTACCTCCTGCTCGGTATCTGTAAATGAAGAGCTCTGCTCATTCCTGTCCCATCCACCCCTTCTGCAGGGCAATTATGCACTCAGTGGACAAACTGCAGTGATTTCCCATTTGTGTGTGAAGGACTCGATCTGTCCACTGCGTGTGTCTGGCTGCACGCTGCATATATGCGATACTGAATAACCTTCCTGTTGAATATTGTCAGCCCCCATCTTGATATACCATTACAAATGTGTAGAAAATAGTGTGAATAAGGTGGGAGGGGTGTGCAGACAGTGGGTAGCCTTCACCCTTCACAGGGTCGTGTTCGGCACTAGAGGACATTCTCAGCAGGTATGCAAGCTAAACACATAACACACGGTGAATGGATTTTATATAAGCAAGACTTGCGTGTTATGTTATTTGGCCAAAATGATTGCATAGTGTTAAGAAGGTGCTGCCGTGACGTATTTCCATATTCACGAATGGGGATTGCCAGCGTATTTTACCGGGTGCATCTTGTCCTATTTGCTTATGACATTGGTCGCGACTCACGTCAGTCATCTGTCATTGGTGTTGATCAGTAAGGTGTATGCCCTCATTTGCATATAGGTTTTGATTGACATCCACTTTGGGCACAGGTGAATATATATCGTAGCAGTAAGTTGACACCGGTGTGCTAATTATCGCCAAAGTGATTTTATGAATAGGAATTTAATACTGTGTTGCATATTTTGCATGGCTACCATCATGTTTTATGAATTTGATGCATTGGGTTTAAACAGAAAAAGTCCCTGTTTTTTTTTACTCACGATAATTGTTGACAGCAATGTCAATGTCAATGTCAATTTATTTATAGAGCACATTTAACACAACATTAGTTGACCAAAGTGCTGAACAGATTAAGAAACTTAAAAATTACAATACGAGGACTAAAAACAACAACCAAATAAATCAATAATTACATAAAAGCCAAGAATAATAATGAGCTTTAAGCTTAGATTTAAAACTTGAAAGAGTAGGTGCCAATCAAATTTGCAGCGGTAACTCATTCCAGAGTTTCGGGCGGCTACTACAAATGCTCGGTCCCCCCTCTGCTTCAGCCTAGTTTTGGGAACAACCAGCTGAAGCTGATCCGCAGATCTTAGGGGGCCGAGCTGGAACATAGCGCACAAGCAGATCCTTTATATAACTGGGTGCTAACCTGTTAAGTGACTTGTACACTAAAAGCAGAATTTTGAACTGTATTCTAAAAACCACTGGGAGCCAATGAAGTGAAGCCAGTACAGGAGTGATGTGTTCCCTCTTCGACGTACGTGTCAATAACCTTGCAGCAGCATTTTGTACCAATTGTAACTTAGCAGTCAAGGAATGGCCAACACCAACATATAGAGAGTTACAATAATCGAGTCTTGTAGAAATAAAGATATGAATTACTTTCTCCAGATTAGAGAAAGATAAAAATGGCTTGATTTTGGCTAGCTGTCTTAATTGAAAGAAACTAGACATTTATCTGCTTATCAAATTTAAAACCATCATCAATTACACCCAGGTTTTTGACTGATGACTTGGTAAAAGTCTGCCAATGGCCCAGGTTCCATTGGGGGCTAAATGCTGCTCTGTCTTGGCCAAATAAGATAATTTCAGTCTTGGTCTCATTTAAATTAAAAAAATTAAAAGCCGTCCATGCTTTTATTTCATCAAGGCACCTCAATAAAGTAGTCAAAGCTGTGCCATCCTGCTTCTTTAAAGGTAAGTAAATCTGAGTGTCGTCGGCATAACAATGAAAGGAGATACCATACTTTCTAAAAATGGCTCCCAAAGGTAGCATATACAACGTAAATAAAAAGGGGCCTAAGATCGATCCCTGAGGAACCCCACCCGAGAGAGATGCTGCTAATGACACAAACTCTCCACTGCTAACCACAAAACTCCTATCCGATAAGTATGACCGAAGCCACTCAAGGGCAAGGCCTTTAACTCCAACACAACATTCCAAACGCTCAACAAGAATATTATGGTCAATAGTGTCAAAAGCAGCAGTTAAATCTAAAAGAATAAGAACAGCACAATCACCAGAGTCTGTAATTATCAGTAAGTCGGCCGTTTCTGTACTATGGAGTGCTCTGAAGCCAGATTGAAAAACCTCGTACATATGATTTTCGACTAAATAAGATTTCAGCTGTAGAAACACAACTTTCTCTAATATTTTCGACATAAACGGAAGTTTGGAAATAGGCCTAAAATTAGAGAGCACAGTTGGATCCAAATTGAACTTTTTAATTGTTGGATGGACCACCGCTTGTTTCAAATACCTAGGGACAATTCCTGTAGATAAACTACTATTAATAATAGTTACAACCTCAGGTCCTATAGTCTCAAATACCTTCCTAAAAAATCAAGGATCCAATACATCGAAAGGACAAGAACTCATATTTAATTGGCCAACAATTTCCTTCAGCTGCCTAAAAGAGACAGGCTCAAACTGCTCAAAGACAGTAGAGCACTAAGGCAGACGGGGCATAAGAAGAAGGACACTTAATAGTAGATCTTAAATTTGTGATTTTCTCATTTAAAAAATTGAAAATTTTTCACAAATATTTAGAGAGGACTTAAAACATACAGGATTATTGCTGTTCAGTGCAGTGTTAATATTATTAAATAATGTACGTGGTTTATGACTATTATTTTGGATAATGGTAGAAAAATACAGATTTTTTTCTGCCTTCACTGTTTTTTGATACTTGAAACCATTTTTTCACAGCAGGATACACAGAGACTGTGGGGTTTTTGATTAATCAGAGAACACAGAGACTATGGAGCGTTTAACAGAACACAGGCACAGTGGGGTTTTAATTAACCACTGAACACAGAGACTGTGTTTTTCTTATTAAACAGAAAACACAGAGACTGTGGGGTTTTAGGTAACCTGAAAACAGAGACTATGGGGGTTTTTAATTAAGCAGAGAACACAGAGACTATGAGATTTTAATTAACCAGGGAACACAGAGATTATAGGAGGTTTTATTTAACCAGAGAACACAGAGACTGTGGGATTTTTAATTAAGCAGAGAACACAGAGACTATGGGCTTTTTTAATTTATCCCTCCAGTTGATAAATTCCCATTCCCAAGCCAGCAGAGGAGCAGATGTTAGTCATGAAAGCAAACCTAATAACATTCATTCCTTTTGTCGACACTCAACCTACATGGCATTTTGGTTAAATAGGTAGCTAGGATTGCAATAAAAGATGAAGGCTATTATGCAAATGATTTTGGCTTGATTTATCAGATGACCAATAACTTAACCAGTGGAAGGAAGACAGGACTGATCATACAGTCTGATGCAATAATACACACAGAATACCTTGGATCATTCTTCTCAGCTCCAAAACTGTAACAACCGAGAAAACGATCTATGATGTAAATAATACATTTGTCCCACGTGAGTTTTTAATGTCTGCCAGCAAGACACCTGGCAAAAGTACGCCTGAATGTTCATTTTCCCCTCTGATTTCTGGACACACACAACCATCCCTGCGGGACATCTCCGCGAGTTCTCGGCTCTCAAGGAAGAGCAGAGTGGATTTAGGGTACTTAATACAAGGGAATTGTCACTCTATTACAGTGCTGATGGGCTTTTGAGCTGAACAGAAATTACAGTAGTAGAGGATCTACTATAAAACGTCTACTACATCTTTCTATAAAAAAAAGAGGAAAGGAAACAGAAAAGGTTGTTCAACTGGGGTTTTTTATTAGGATTGCGAAATTCTGAAAGCCATGGCAGAGGTAGAAACAATAAAAAAAAACATGAAAGTTGCTCATTTGTCTTATATGCAGCCTTCGATATAAATATTAAAGTTTCTCTCTTCATTAGACATTCCACAGGGTCCTCTGAGACTAACGAACACAAAGAAGAGTTTATTTACAGACTCGCAATAGTTGCCACGAACCAGTTCAACGGAAAAGGTTTTGTGCTCAACAAACGCATCGACAATTCAAATCATCACAGTCAGACTTTAGAATTCAAGATTGCAAATTCAGAATATTGAAGTTAAAATGAAAGAGCATGAGTGTAGGAGGCGTAGCTATGGGGACGGCGGGCTGGGAGACGCTGAAGCCTGCGTCCAGTGTCTGCTGGAGGAGTCTGCCCACTCCCTCTGAGGAAGATGAAGGTCACCGGTGTGTATTTCTGAACAGAGAGAAGCCCGAACCTGCGCAATTCATTATTAATGCCTGAATATTCCCGCATAACTGTTGTGATTATACAGGAAGGGAGGTCAGTGTGGTGGAAAGGGGGGAAGCAATGAGATAAAGCACGCATGCCTCTCTGTTCGTTTCTCTCTACTTCTATGTTGGTATCTCTCTCCCTTACTCTCCCTCTGTCTTCATCTATCACTTTCCATCTCTCCTCCACTCTGTCCTGTTGTGTTCTTTCCTTCAACTTCCTACTGCTTTCTCTCCTCTCTGTCTGTGTTTCTCATTCTCTCTCTAAACAGTGATAAGATTGATGAGCGTAAGCCTGTCAGATGGAGAGACACCCTACCACGCCAAAGCCTAATCCAGTATGACGGTTAAAAATTCCATTATATGCTGCTTGAATCTGAAATTAAGCGGAAATAAACCATGCACTTTACCCAAATGATTATTTTTCTTCCCTTTCTCACAGAATTCCATGGACCTCGTGTTAGCATGCGAAATATGCCTAAACAAAGCAAACACATTATAGGTATGTTACCGAACCAAGGGTGGGGCGATGTGTCACCTTGATGTTTGACTTTTCTTCCAGGGTTAAAGGGGGAACAAAACAAAACAAAAAAAAATCATAAAACAGATCGGCAGTATCTGTATTGTAGCTCCGTATCCCTGAGGTTTTCAGATCTGGAGTTCACCTTCCCTATGAAAAACACTTCATGTTTCCAAGCCACATGGGGCTCTTTTGTGTGGAGGTGTGTAGCATTTTCCTCTTTTTCTTTTCTTTTTTTAAGATTTCACAGTGGATCATAATAAACTCTGATACATATACACGAGGGCTGTAGACTCCTCTTCCTATTGCTCATCCCAGAGTAAACTGGCAAACATTGACAAGTCTTTTCCCCATGCCACTGCTTTATATTAGACAAACGTAACTGACACCAGCACTTTGTGCAGAGAGAGAGAGAGAGAGAGAGAGAGAGAGAGAGAGAGAGAGAGAGAGAGAGAGAGAGAGAGAGAGAGAGAGAGAGGGGAATAGTCCCAAATACCCTGCTCATTAAACTGAATTGCATATTGTGAGATGTGGTTATGCATACACACAGATATGAATGATAAACAGAGGATATAAACCTGCTGAAGAGAGAGAGAGAGAGAGAGAGAGAGAGAGAGAGAGAGAGAGAGAGAGAGAGAGAGAGAGAGAGAGAGAATGAAACTGTAGGAGTGAGCAGGTCATGGGGAGTAGAGAGAAATCCTCCAACACGTTTATTCATGTTTGCTCTCTCCACCAGCGCCAGACCTCTGTGGGGAAGCCTGTCTTTGTCCATGACAGTGTCCTAGCAGCACATAGTACTGACGCCCGCAGAACACAAGAAGATGTGATCCTGTCTACACACAGAGGATGCTGCAACCCCCAGGGTCTACATACAGCTGGTCAGATACAGACACACTGTAGGCCTCTCTTCAAGACTTAGGTGATTTGAGATTAATGAGCCTGTTTACACTAGTGTAAACACTCCCAACACACATCGAGTTGTCACTGCAGATCGAAACAACATTCAGAGGTATTCAGACACGGATCTTGAGTGAAGGGGAATAGAATGCATTTTTTTTTTATATCCGCATGCAGTTACATAAACCCAAATACTTTTACCAAGTGCTGAGAACACATGCAATGTTATCGTGCCTGAATGTGGTAAATTACTGCAGCTTTCACCTGTGTCATAGTACATGCTTCGTTGTCTGTTCCATATGGTTTCAGTCCATTTTTGATAGCGTACAATACTATAAAACATATTAAAATTTTAAAAATAGGATTCAGAAAGAAAGCGTGTGTTTGTTTGCTTTTTACATGGTATAGTAAAATCAGTTCTCATCTGGTCACAGATAAATCCCCATACAATCTGAATATGAAACATGTGTCAATGCATAGTATAAACAAGCTAAATATGTTAAATTGAAGGCTTCATTTTTGCTTTGCTGCCGGTATTACATTTCAAATGCAATGTGTATGCCTGCAAAACCCAGCCCTGTTAATCTCTCTTAAGAGTTTGGCTCAGTTTAATTGGTGAATCAAACAACAAGGCCTGGCTGAATTCATCAGGTACTTATCCAGATGTTCCAGATGTGTTAGAGAAGTGAAAACGCATCAGAGCTGCACTACGGCCTTGCAGGATCTGAGACAGGACGGACCCTTGGGAGAACAATGCTATGTTCTCCCTGCTGTATATAAGTTAATTCCTACATATAATGCTTTACCTAACAATGTTTTAAATACATTCTATTATTTTAAGAAAATTTACATTTTTTATTAATCTCTGATTGTTATATTTCCAAAGGATTGTGGGTAAGTGAAAGCTATGAGGGAAAGAACTGATTGCTTGATAATTCTCAGAAAGTAGGTTACACATCTAATCAATAGAATACTTTAAACATGGAATAGCCTGCAGTAGTGCAGCGAGGATTAGCCTAGGAACAGACTAGACTAAATCCTGAGACTCACCCTAGAGTAGTGCTCACATACCGTATGTGTGGTGAAACGATGCTGTCTAATTATACGGCTTGTGATTGGCTTAACCCGACTCGGACAGTTCTGGATAATACGATTGGTGCCTTGTTCTCCTCCTTTGCTTGCTGCCAGGTTCTGAACTGGTATTTCTGTAGATCTGCAGAGCAAGAAGTACAGGAGGCCTATCTCACCATTGCCTCTCTCTCTCTCTCATTCTCTCTCTCTCGCTCCCTCTCTCATTTCGTCATTGCTGAAATGTCTCACTAAGCATCTGAAAAAGTATGAAATGCTTTAATGTCAAATTGGTGGTGTAAAACGTCTGGTTGGCGAGAGAGTAACATTCATTAATTAACTGTAAAATCAAAGATATTTTAAAACATCTGAAATAAATTTTATGGTTCTTCTTTATGGAGAATGAAGTGATCTTTATAGTTTGCATGAAAATGAAAGAATCCAGTATTTCTAGTATTATTAGCATTGTCATTTTAAAATATTTTTTCTGTTCTGCACATGCTCTCTGTTGAGTGTCTATGAGCATCACTGCACCAATTATATATCTGTAAACATCAGCACAAGTCTGTATATAAGGTGAGGTTATCTATCTGGGGACATCTGGTCCTAGGCCTGTTATCATACAGCATTGCAAATCTTTTACTCATTCTGAAGGGCTATTGGGTGTGTTTAAATGATTGGAATGTTCCAAATGGCATCATACACACACACACACACACACACACACACACACACACACACACACACACACACAAACACACAAACACATACATACATATACACAAATATAAGTACTTTTTTTACACGGAAGTGTTCATAACTTAATCCAACTACTGGTTCACAATTATTCTGCAGTTCAAACCTCTGCCCACTTCTGCCTCATGGACACAAATGACAACATCTTCTGCAGATGTGTGCAGGTTCTGCAGATGTGTGCAGGGTCTGCAGGTGTGCGCAGGTTCTGCAGATGTGCGCAGGTTCTGCAGATGTGCGCAGGTTGGTATCTGTGTACTCTGCCAGTTTTAAGGCTGCTTTATTAGTCTAAAACTGCTTTAAACTGCTACTTTAGCATTGTCATAACAAACATTATGACAATATTCTTAAATTTATTTAAACATTTTAATAAATTAACAAAAAGATGTAAAGATGGGTGAGATTTTCCTTTCAACATTTCACTGCTCATAGTCTTCGCAGATGTCATCTTGACACACACACACACACACACACACACACACACTGAGTTTTTTCCACACCATCACCCCTGATACCCATCATGGCACTACGGCTACAGCAACCCCAGGCTAATGCAGTCTCTGATGGTCCAAGCATTCCCCTAGTGGAGGACCAGAGGACACACACACACACACACACACACACACACACACACACACACACACACACACACACACACACACACACACACATTTACATGCTAACAATAGAAAAAAAAATTTAATTAAATTAAGCACCACCATTGATTTGATAGTATTTATTGTTTTTCTGCTATTGAATCTGCTCGATTTATCCTTTTGTATATTTTTTTATATATAGGAAAATCTCTACTATTTCAGTATTAGTATAAATTTCTCACATTTTGGATAAATTTGAGGTTTAAGTGTATTGGCCGCTCAGTCCATCCTACTTCTTACATCTTCAACAAAAGAACTTCTTTTGGATCCCCATCTGACACAGAATTACCAAACCTGAAAGCCCCCTTAAAGTGTCATTTTAAATACCAAACCCCAGTTTAAGTAATCGCCTGTAAAGGGAGATTTAAGTGCCGTTTTTAAGCGCCTCCATAATGGCTGTGCCTGCCTTTCATCCAGCTGTACGTGTCTCCAGGCCCGTGATTATGGGTGTGGGGTGAAAAGGTGAGGCATGCGGGTCAGTTTCCCCCCCCCAACCCCCCGCTCAGACACCCCCTGCATGGACCCCCCCTGCCTGGACCCCCCCCCCCCCCCTCGCCTGGACCCCCTGCCCGGACCCCCCCTCATAGGATGCGCTCACCACACTTGCACTCCCAATGCTGCATCTTCTCCTGTGTGCTGCCATCCTCCAGGTGGTCTGGGGGAAATTAGGCGCCCTGAGACGCCCCCCCCCTGGACCTCCACTCAGGGTGCCCTTCTCAGGATTCAGCGCTGACACACTGCTATGGACCCAGCTGAGTGTTCACAAGGGCTGCCTGAGGAGGAGAGTGCTTGTGTGTGTGTGTGTGTGTGTGTGTGTGATAAGTGACTTCATGATGTGAGATATTATTTTTGGTCTTGCTCAGCCAAAGTGCTACCAACATTAAAGCTGTAATGTAAGAAAATAAATGTGAAAAATGAAACGTCCCAATGCATTTGGTGTCTCTATTGATATTACTTCCTGTGAAGGAGAGAAGCGGAAGAGAGGGCCGTCTCAGACAGCCGGACGCCTCTCCGGGCTGTATTTAATGAAAACATTGACATGGACATTTTGGGGCTTTTTACATTAGCCGGACACGCTCATGCATGGTGCTTGCTGGATGTGGTATTATGGGAGGGGTTAAAGGTCACGGAGGAGGGTGGCGTTGTTAATTTCACAGGGTTAGGGAACTGAGAGCTCTGGGAGAATACAGATCACTTAGCAGAGCCCTGCAGCCGTCCTGTAACTCCCCGTATCCCCCCCCCCCCCCTCACTCGCTCTCTCTCCATCGTTCGCTTTCTCTCTTCCCTCTCTATTTGTTTGTCTCCCCCTCCCCCTTTCTTTCTTTCTTTTTCTTGTTTTTTTTGTCTGTAACCCTGACTGGTCCTCTCTCTCTCTCTCTCTCTCCCTCTCTCTCTCTCTCTCTCTCTCTCCCCCCCCCTCTCTCTCTCTCTCTCTGTCTTGATTTGTTAAGCACATCCTTTAGGCCAGTGAAGCACGGTGGGTTGAACATGTGGAACCGTGGAGAAGAGGTGTCTGACATGGTGCCAAGAGATGCTGATGTTAGTCCCATGTGTACTTCCATGTTAGTGTGTGTGTGTGTGTGTGTGTTTGTGTGTGTGTCTGCGGACGTGTGTTTGTGCATGTCTGTGCATGTGTGTGTATGTGTGTGTGTGAATCTCCTTATCGCTACAAAACAGTCTTAACCTGTGCATACGTATGATGTTCGTCTCCATTCTGTCATCTGTCTCATGACCGGCTTATTTCTGTGTATATTTCCTCATGTCTCCAAGGCTTTAGCTTACAATTGTTATTCATCAGTGTTTTAGTGGTTTTCTGATGTCTTAATTTTATCTGTGCACCTAAACCTAAAATCCTAAATCACTTTATAGATGTGTTGATTGCAGGGATGGTTTACACTGTCTTGTTGTTAGATCAGTGTTTATAAAAGGACTTATTATTTGCCCAAACTCAAAGAAACTATCGTGACTATCGTTTACAGTCAGATAATGGAGTGTCGCTAAGCTTCTAATTTGATTAAGGATGTGGAAATAGGGGGCAGAGACTCTTGTAGGATTACATCACAAACAAGCTCCGTCTAATTGGTGCATATTGATGGTAAATTTGCATATGGATTCTCCTTTAATGTTGAACCCTCCTTTAATCTGCTCTCTTGTCTGGTGTGCCAGGATCTCCCGTGCAGTCGCTCAATGCATGATAATTCTGTGAGCTTTTAAACTCGGCAGATAAAGGAAATGACAATTTTACAGCCCCCCAACTGCTAGGAGAGGAAAGCCTCTCAGTCACGGTGGACCGTGTATCATCTTCTTCATCTGCTAAAGAATCCCTGCTTTAAGGGATTGTGCCTAAGCCCCTCACACTTCAGATAATCTAAAGTGGGAATAAGCTGCATATTTGGACACTCGGAGAAGCCTCTCCATTATGATCTGTGGTGAAGTCCAATTTTTTTGATGGAACCCAATGTACAGAAATGCCATATATAATATATTTAAGGAAACTCTGCACTGCACATTTCCTGCGTTGCAGAAAAAAATATATTGTTTCTCGGCTACTGCCTGTGCCACGCACAAATACCTCCGACATCACTTTGAATGAAATCTCCAAGTTATTCATTTCAAATGCAACTGAAGGATTTGGTCAATATTTGCTTTGGAAACATGCAAGTCCCCACACGAGTCCACAATACAAGAAACTGTGATATAGCAGAGGTAGAATGAATAATGGGACACTAAGCAGTGGTGCTCTCGATGGACGTGCTTTCATTACTGTTGGCTTTACATAGAGCACTTTTGCGATTTCTCCCCATGCTTTCCCACTTCAGAAAGGCCTTGTTTTGTATTCCCCGATTCATATATAATAAGCTTAACCACACATTCTCCTCTCCCTTTACAGGCTGTTTCGTTCTTTTCCGCGGCAAATAAATGGCGACTTTATTTCCATGAAATCCTCCAATGATACAGGTCTTTCTTTTGCATAAAAGCATGCAGGGCGGGACTAATATCATGCCATTCATCTGTCTGGGTGGGAGAGAGGGGATGTGAAAGAGAGAAGCAGAGAAAAAATGAAGGGAGAGAGAGAGAGAGAGAGAGAGAGAGAGAGAGAGAGAGAGAGAGAGAGAGAGAGAGAGAGAGAGAGAGAGAGAGAGAAGGAAGCAGTGACTGCCTCCTCTGGTGACACCAGGGCTTTACGATGATGTGACAGCTGTGATGCTGCCAAAATGGGGGCTGTGGCCGTGTCTGTGTGTGTGTATGCATGTGTGCGCATTCGAGTGTGCTGGTGTGTGTGTGTGTGTGCTGGGGTCTCATGGCTGGGGTGAGTCCTGGTGACTGCCTGCATCTCTGATCCAATTACTGCACGCGGACCCCTGTCAACCACAGCAGCCTGACTGCTGGCACTGAGTGGCTGCTATTGATCTCCCGTCAGGAGGACCCGGGTGCTTGCCAGGCCTCCTCAGTAGCCCTTCTCCCTCCAGTCAACCCCCCCTCGCCTCGCCGGCCTCTCCAACCCCCCCAACCCGTCCCCTCTCCCTGGCCCTGCCTAAACGGCTGCTCAAATCGGGGTTAGGGCCTGCAGGTACGCCCCGACCACGAGAAGTCTGAGCAGGCGTTTCTGTTTAGTGCTGCATGTGCTTGTGGTTTGAGGGGAGATTTAAGTGAGATGGGTGTGTGTGTGTTTGTATGCATGTCTGTATGAGTGTGTATATGCATCTGTGTGTGTGTGTGTGTGTGTGTGTGTGTGTGTGTGTGTGTGTGTGTGTGTGTGCACGCAGAGGGACTGTCTGTGTTGCGCATGCGTGTGTGTGCGTGAGTGCTCACCTCCCGCCTCCCCTGCGTACTGGTGAGAGTGGTTGATTCGAGATGATGAAAAGGCCATTGCAATTAGTGTGCACTGCTTGCCTGTGCTGGACTGGCCCCTCAGCCTTTCAAACACTGGCAGCTGCCGATAACTTCAGCTTACAAAGAACAGACAATTAGACCTCCACCCATTACCTCAACATCTCCCTGGTCCCAAGACCTTTGCACCGGGGCCCGCGGAAAGTTCCGGCAGGTCAATAGGCAATGATACTGTGCTGGGGAGCATAGGTTAATCAAACCACACTCATACACAGCGCATTGCAGACAGCCAGCTCTTATTATTCTCTGAATGCAGCATAGGAGAAACATTTGCGCTCTCAAACCACGGCACGCAACTCTTTCCCTTCTATGTCTTTTGGAAGAGCGGACATTACGCTGATTTCACATCGAGCTCAGTGGTTGTCTTTGATCTGGACCCACTGCCTGCCATATAAGTCATTAATCAAATGGTTTAGCCAACGAACCAGCTCTTCAAAATCCTCGTGTTGAAGTATTTCGGTGTTGCTGCATGCATGGTTGATTGTTTTTGTTGTTGTTTTAGTTAGATGCATGATTGCTTTTATTGGGTAATTGATTAATTGACAGATTCAGTAAATTGTAATTGACCCACACTAGTAGGCTGTAATCATTCACTAAGGAGACTTATAATTATGATAAAACCTCATTGTCTTACTTGTGCCTACAGTTCTTTCCATTAGTAAAATACTCACTCACCAGTAGGTCAATAAGAAGTAATCAATTGGTAAACACTGTTAATCACAGAAAGAATGACTGCATTTTTAAACATACACCAAGTAAAGAAATTCAACCAGCATACTGGTATACATATATGCCATACATGTATATGTACATTCATAGATAAAATGTAAATTTCCTGGAAACAACAACAAAAAAGAAGCATGTAGATGTCACACCACCACTGCTTAAATGTTGAAAGATCGAGCAACAGAAGTCCTTATTCAACCAAGTCCCTGACGTTATTTTTAGAGCATAACCTAAGGCTGTGTAATTCTAGGTATGTGAGAATGAAATAGAGCCTATATGGTCACTTGTGGTCTCTTGGTGGGTGATGTTCTGATGGTCCACTTGCAGATGTCTCAGGTACAGGACCCAAGGTATTGACATAGTTCTCAGTTCACCGTCAGTCACCTTACAGTTTGTCAGTCAACACACCCCAACCTCAGCTGTCATGTGTATCTGAACATCACCAAGGGAATGTCTTTAACAAGTCTTTGCCAGAATCATTTCTATGATATTTTTGGTATATCTTAAAAGTAACAGCATATTTACTATATTTTGTATCTTGTATGTCCATGCGGAATCATAACGTTATTTTTTCTTCAGAGGTGAATTTCACAGCTGAATAAAAGCGTTTGGTGACCTTCTATGATGTCCTACACCACTGGACTGACACAATGGATGACAGCAACACATACTGTGCAGCCGTTGGATGAATCTTTGTTTGTGATTACACTTTATTACTATCGCTCTGCCTGTTGTAGTGGTTCTTCATGTAAACGTGTTACCATGCATTTCTTACAAGTGCTAAGTGAGTTCTTGACAAGTGATTAACCACCCCATTAATTAATCAATATATCAGGTTCTGACTCTCAGAAGAGTGAGGAGAGACCAAGAGGAATAAATAGGTTTATTCTACTCAAGGATCATCTTTCCAAAGTAGTCTCCTTGTTCTGATGTCCAACTCACATTTCCACTTGATAGACACAATTTGGGGTCTCTAGATGTGACCTCTAAATGTTCTCCCAGACTGGTCTGGGTTGGGTGACTGTCCTAGGTCTTCTGAAGTCATCACTCATGAGATTAAATTGGAAGATTCCCATGAGCGATGCAACCCAGATCTCACCCACCAGCGCCATGTTAGCCCAGTGATATTTGCTTTAATGTATTCAGGGCCGAGAGGGATGATGATGATGGGGGTGTTGATGAAGGCCTTCTGCATGATAAATCCAGAGCTTCAGGAGTGCTGCTTTTGTTGGGGGAGCATGCAGAAATTCAGTTTCAGGCTAGCCAGTTCCCATCACGTACGCTAGATAATTGACGAAAGGAGGATCAGAGCTGAGAAATGAGTTGGCCTTAACTAAGGACACCCAGCAGTATCACACTATTACAAATTGTGCTCCTGAACAGGAGTGAAACAACACAGATCTGAATAAACAGGTGTGCGTGCTTTCAAAGTGGCCTGGATCCGCATGGCCTCCAGTCCTTGTGTTATTTAAATACAGGGAGAATCCAATTCATTTTTTTAACAAGCATATTCTGCCATGCTTATGAGCTTTTGGCCTTCTTGAGAATAAAGTGCAGAACGCCACAATTGTGGGCGTAGTCATCCAGGGGCAGGGGGCGGGGCTATTACACCTCCTCCTGTCATCTTAGATCTCTCTGTGTTAATGTGGCATCACCACGTCACAGACATTTATCACGCCTCCTCTAGTTTGAGAGAGAGAGAGAGAGAGAGAGAGAGAGAGAGAGAGAGAGAGAGAGAGAGAGAGAGAGAGAGAGAGAGAGAGAGAGAGAGACGGGGCGGGCGGACGCAGTGCTGGGAAATATCTGCTTAGCCTGTCACTTCCTTTCTCACGTCCTTTCTCAAACTAAAACAAACAAGGAAAAGCAGACCATGCTGACAGACTCATGTCACAGCGTCTATAAAGCATGACTTTAGTACCTCACAGTACTATAACTGCTTAGACGAGGCTTAATTAATGAATTAATTGGTTGTGTCAGTAAGTGCAACACACACTCTGCATCACGGCCCTTCTTCGACGAGACCGCAGAGCTAGACCGATTCTGAAGGTTGCTGTCTGGCCCTTTATTGATTCCATACCGTTTGCTGAGATTTTGTGAAGGGGTCGAGTGTGGTATATGTGGTAGACCTCTCAATGTTAGTTCAGATGCAGCAATGTTCATCTGACATGGCAATTAAGGTGCAATTGGCCATTATTAGCTACTGAACAGCAGTGCCAAGGTAGGACTGGTCCAAAGGAGATGTACATTATGTAATCTAGCTTAGGTTTACAGGATATGTTTTAATTAAATTAATCTTCATCTGTATGCACTGTTTACAACAGGATCACTGTCCTCAAAAAAAAAGTTGCAAAAATCACAGTCACCTCTGCTTCTTTATTATAAAAACCAAACTTGAGAGACAATTGCATAAATCTTTTTTTTGTCATCAAGCAAATCCTTCTAAAAACCTAACAGTTCTTATCTTAAGGTTACAAGCACAGAATGAGAGAGAAGCCGTGCACTTTGTTGCATTTTGGATTGTGGGCACAGTAGCTTCCAAAAGCGCAGTCCTCCGCTGCATTCATGCAATAGTCTAAACTGTAAACATTCAAATAAAATCACAGCAGGTCTGATATGCACCAGTGACTCATTGGACAGAAACTGGGACTGCTACCTCCCTCTCTCTCTCTCTCTCTCTCTCTCTCTCTCTCTCTCCCCTTCTTTCTTCACTTCCTTGCCTCCCCGCTGTCTAGCAATTTAATTGTGCAGAATCCTCCTATAAATGAATTTACAATTTAGACAGAACTACTCCATGCATTACAGCCAATCAGACAAGCACTGTGGAGAAGATTTGCACAAAAAGATAATTAATGCTACATCTCAGATAAGGAAGGGGTGGGGGAAGAAGATCTACGTTTATTCCATCCTCTCAGCCTGCCACAAACTACCTGACAATTGTTCCTTAATGATTCCCAGTAAATTCCTTAAAATGGTAATTTGTCATCCTGTCAGTTCATTTGTGACCTAAAATTCCTCACTAGAGGCATCATCAAATGAATTAATCACTACCCAGGATCCATTTCTCCCTCGTGCGCGCTATTATGCCTAAGCTCTCTGGTGTGTCTCTTCATTTACATATATTTAATGGCTGAAACGAGACGGGACTGCTTGCGTCTGGCCATGTGCATGTTGCGTGCCAGGTGAGTAACCCTACACCTCCCACCCCCTCGTGGCAACGGAACGGGTGGGGGGGGTAAAGAGTTTTCGCTCTCGTGAGGTCGAGAAAGTCACTAGAATTCAGATCCTGATGCTCAAAATTTAAAAAGCGTGTTTGAACGCATGTGTTATTAAAAATGGTAACGGTTGCTCTGGGTGACGTATGCCCAATCTAAAATTACAGACAGCCGAACCACAGACTCCAGTCTCATGGACTTTGGACTTACGTTCCATGGCGGATGGTTGACAGCGTCATGTAGAATCTACAACATCACATCTACAAATGTATTGAAAGTGATGACGCTTTCAGCTCAACTCATTTCCATGGATAATATCAACTCCAAAGGGTGATGCTGAATGCAAGCTGTACACAGCAATGACTGCTGCTGGTGTTAAAACACGGTACTGTGCATTTAATAACCAGTGCTACTCAGAGGCGGAAGGGTTTATTACCTTATCTAATCATTCAGGGTCTTGCCCTACAGGACTGGTTAGAGGTATGCAATTTATCTTAATATAGATTACGGAATAAGTTACATTATTATTGCCAGTGGACATATTGTTATCGAAGATCAATAATTACAATAAAATTTAAAACAATTACAATTCATCCCATATGTAATATATTCTAATTACATTTAAATAAAAGTCTGCTCCAGGTGGACTCTCTGGGAGTTTGCAAAAAGTGTGACATCCTCCCATGTAGCCTGGATGAACATCAGAAATATACAGCTTCTCAGTCCTGTTGACTTTCTCAGGAAAGCGCATTAAATTCACAAGACTGGAGATTTAGACTGGGCACAACACTCATTCCTTGCATAGATTTTTAGCACTTCAGTCAATGTAGTAATTACTGTAATTGTAGCAGCCCCCTGGCCAGTCTATGGGTTATGTGGATCTTACAAAAACCTCTAGAGAAACCATTTCTACAGGTAGAAATGTACTAAACCGCTGCTAAACCGTTATCACTTCTGCTACTGTTACTACAATTGCTAGTAGTACTGATAGTAGTGTTAATGATAAACACAACAATAGCTTTGCCACAACAATAGTGAATTGTAATCCTGTCACCAAATACAATATGAAATGAAACTCAAATGATACTTTATCTCAAACTCAAACTTTAAATATAGTCAGTTGACTCAATTCTTATTTAATTGGTTGAGCGTATTGAAAGGTTAGTGACTAACCAGGTTTAACAGCTTCAGAGTAATTATCACTTTACGGCGATGTTTATTTCACACCAATGTCTCAAACTGCATGCTGGGCTTGCCATGTTTCTCTTGTTTGCTTAGAGAACATGATTCCTCTGGTTCTGTCCCACACAGCTGTCCTCCTACAACCTCGTTTCAGATGCAATTAGCATAATTAAAAATTAACACTCATTAATTGTGGAAACTCATGCAAACCGCTAATGTGTCAGTTAACACTGCTGCCAAACGCTTCGTCACCTTCTGTCAACAGGGGAGAAACAGACAGATGCACTGGCATCCACACACACACACACACACACACACACACACACACACACACACACACACACACACACACACACACACACACACACTACAAAAAAAAGGTTTTTCCACAAATCACTAGCTTATGTCATGTCATTTTTACACATTTTGTACTCTTCATATTGGAGCATCCTTATGTGGATTACGGAACAAGGCAGCATGTTAATAGTTGTGTGGGGTGGTTCCTGTTAACGGGATTTGGTTAGCCAGGTTTGTGGTCGCCATCTCCTGTGCCAAAGTACCTTTGAAATAGCTGACCATGAACGGGTTAAGCAGAGAGGACCTATAAGAAGCCCAAAAGGACTGAGAATGCCATTTTTGTAATCATGGCGGTCTAAAGGAGGTGGGGCCAAAACATGGGTGTGTCCTTTTTTGGGGGGCCCTGCACAGAACCTGCACAGAATCTATCCTGATTAGTGCTGTGATGCGGGACACATCGAAACGATGTTTAAGACTTCACCATAGTCCTGACAAGATCGTCAAGGTCAACAGCATGCCTGAGTTCAGCTGAACTTCGGAGTATCAGTTTCTCTTTATGGAGAGAGAGGTTTCTGAGGGCCCTCAGCTAATCTATGGACAACCTTTAGAGTTTGGATGAAACGAACCTGGTGATACTTACACTTTTTTCATTCTGAGGCTGTATCATAGTCTTCACTCCCTGATTTATTTCTTTTACAGATTAACATGGGGAGGTCGTCCAATCAGGAGTCGTCTTCAGTCAAAGAAGAAAGAGAAAGGCCTGATTTTTCTGCTGTTTTTGTTCTTCATCTTCCCATTGATTTGCCACTAGGTTAAGATTACCACACCATTATTTATGATTTGTCTTTTTAATTCTAAAACCAAAGATTTCCTCTCTGTTCCTCAGAACAATTTCATGGTTTTTTGGTCATAAATATTTATACATCTTCTCTGTGCTAAGTGCCATTCTTCACAGCAACGTAGCCGTGCCTTAAATTGGAAAGAGGAGACTACAGAGATTTTTCACATTAATCGAGATTTAATATTCAGTATGAAAAATACAGTTTTTCTTATTAATTAAAAGCAAAGCATGTGTGGTATGGTACATTATCTCTCTAACACCCCCCTGCTAAGGTCACAAAGTGGAAAGCTAACGATGTGGTCTTCAACGCTGATTTTTTTAGAAACAGATCCACATGACAAGTAGAAAAGTATGGCAACACAGGCAAACTTCTAGCTCGCAACTACTTTCTAACCATCGTGCTGAGGGAGAGTGAATGAGGGAAAGAGAGAGAAAGAGAGAGCCCTTTAGCCAGATAAGCTAATGAGGCCCCTTGTTGGGGGTGCATTCTGCTAAAGGTGAGAAATAGAATTATTAAAGGAGAGACATGTGGCAGAAAGACAAATCAGTTTTGTTTGTTTGTTTATTTAATAATTTGTCCCCTAGCCCATCCGCTCGCAGGGAGGCGTGGAAGGTGTGCCGGATTGCGTGGCGTTCATTAAAGCCCTCGTGCGTTAATGTATCACGAGGAAGCCGGCAGCTGTGTACTGCTGAGCCAGCGTAAACCATGCCACTTGTTAAGGTTTGTCGCTGAAGGACGCATTGCAGCATCTGAGGAAGAAAATGGACAAATTGTGTGTGCTCTTTTTATGTTGTTGTTGTTTTTGCATATTTACATTTTGCTCCACAGTGTGTGGCATTGTGCATTGCATGGGAACAACGGCAAGGCTTGCATGCAAGAAGTTTATGACACTAATGATAAAAGATGTGGCTATAGAGGCAAGGTTGTAATTATAATAACATACTGTTTTTTTTTTGTTTTTATAGTGCCTTATCCTTTACGGAACTATTCATCTTTGTATTATATTTTTGTGCATACAGCCCATTTTTGCATATGGGCCATCACACAGAAAGTGTAAAGAAGGGCTAGTCAGCTAGCCCAAGGTACAAAGTGCACTACAGAGTCATTTCATTTAATTGACTGGGAGCCCAGCTGCAGGGCTTCTGTACGCCACTTTAAGCCTCTGCACAGTAAGTTTGTTATTTTGGAGTGAACAGCAGTAACAGTGGAGTGAGAGAGGTATGGGGTGGTGAAAAGGAAAAACTGCCAGAGCTTCAGAGAGAACATTCCTACAAAATAACATACGCTGCTTGTGCACTTTGACTCCTCAAAAAAGAAAAAAAAAACAAACAAAAAACATAAAGCATAAAGAAATTTCTTAATTTGAAAATACAAAAGCAAAAGTCCTTTTGTATAGCATATTGTTTGGTTGGTCATGAGGTGACCACAGGAAGGTTGGATCAAACATTACAAAGGAAGCAAGGAAAGCAAAGGCCAGCCCAACATTTCACTGCAGCACTATATACTGAATGACAAATCAGTATATAAAGCACTATATACTGAATGACAAATCAGTATATAAAGCACTATATACTGAATGACAAATCAGTATATAAAGCACTATATACTGAATGACAAATCAGTATATAAAGCACTATATACTGAATGACAAATCAGTATATAAAGCACTATATACTGAATGACAAATCAGTATATAAAGCACTATATACTGAATGACAAATCAGTATATAAAGCACTATATACTGAACAACAAATCAATGTATACAGTGTTATATAGGCCTACTGAACAACTAACCAGTGTTTTGAAATAAAATCCAGTGCCAGTGTGTGCATTCCAAGTAGCTCAGAGGTAATTATGTTTAGCAGCCTCAAATTATATGTAGGCCTATGTGTTTTTTAAATGTATCATAGGTCGTGAAAATAAATTCACACAACACAGAACTACTTGTAAACCAGAAGTCTACTTCAGGTATTGCAGTGGTGGTGTTGTTTCCAAATTCGATGTTTTAAATTATGAAAAGTAGGCCTACTTTTCAAAATGGAGTCTGGTGTCTAATTCTCCATTACCTCTTCACAGTCCTCAGACATGAATTGATGAATTGACCTTAAATCCTTCACTTACAGTACTTTCTGTGGAGTTTCTGGTCCATTGTCAATCAGGGCCAGGGGTTCGTTGTGGAATTACAGGAACTCTTATGTCACGACTTTCCTATGTGCCTGAAGTTTTCGAGGTTTCAAGCCTTCAGAATACTTCTTTTGAAGCCTTAAGAAGACCTGATATAGATCCATGTTCAGTTAATTCCACCACAATTCACTACAACCAGCTAATCTCTTAGGCTACGGGTTAACGTCAAAAAAGGGGGTAAAACCACAATCTGATGTCGTTTGGTGAGGTGAGCTCTTGCCCAACAGAAACTTCGTTCCAACTTTCCGATCGGTTCCGGTATTTATTCATTACGCACCTACTATAACAGTCTAATTGCTCTGGTTTAATCCTATCGCGGGCCGTTTCACACCAGTTAGTGGTCAGGTGCGGTGGAGAAATTGGTATTTGTGTTTTGTGCGAGTAATCACACCGGCTAGCTTATCTCAACCGCTTTCGCTTCCCGCCGGAGAGCCCGGCGCGCGCAGCGGGCGCTGAGAGGCCGGCGCGCGCAGCGGGCGCTGAGAGCTCTGTTCTCAGTTCAAATGAGCGACTTAGTGAGCGTGACCGCCGGGACCTAGCCTTGGTGCAATTAATATGCACGCTGAAAAGCTCCCCTCGCGGTTGTTAAAGCGATTGGAATCACGCACATGAAAAAAAAAATGTAATCGCGCATTCTGCATGGTGGACGCAGCCGTCAAATCGCGTCTGATTTCGAGAAAGGTTCCAAGTGCTATTTAAATGTCCTTTCAGATTGAGATTAAGACTTGCTTCACTCAAATGCGTATTAATCTTTAAAAGTGTATTTTACCGCTGTCGCGCAGTGGGACACAGCACTGGAAGCGGAGTTCATTTTATTCCCAGTGGGTAATTGCACTTTCAAATAATATCCTTAAATATAATCATGTTTACAGGTAATTAATTTAAACACCAGATTTAAAGCCTTTCCTCGTGCAATAATCAATTTAAATGTGGTAATTTTGCAGTATCGATAAGGATAAGAAAGATTTCACTTCATCTGTTAGCAAGTCCGTGTGCTGTGTGGACAGGAGTGTATATTTGAATGAAGTTTGACACGCCCGAGTAATAAGCGCGTGAATGTCCCTTATGTGCTAGCCGCGCGCTCCAAGGGAAATAAATTGGAGAATTCACTGTGATCTGGCAAATGACTCATTAAATTGGCTGACCAAAAATCTCTCTCACACATAACGCATGTCAGACGCATATTAATCATGACAAAGAACAAGACTATCTGTCCAAAAATGGCTGGAGGTGTGCACGAGCCTTGTTTTGACATATTAGCCACCTTATAGAAGCTCATAATCAAGCTTTCGTTAAGTTAATGCAAAATACTGTAAACTGAATCTAATGTTCTAATCAGACTGTCCCAGATCTCTCTCCAAACTGACCTGGGTTTTCCTCGCAGTTTCTCCCCAAACTGGGCTGGGTTTTCCTCCCCTGATATTGGTCTAATTAATGATATATGTGGCCTGTTGTTGCATACTGCCATAATAAATGTGCATTACTCCACTGTCACACTGTGTGTTTTGACAAATAGGTGGATGAATGGATAAAAAAATAGCACACACAAAAATGCTCTCTTTCTCTGTCACACACACACGCACATGCACACACACACACACACACACACACACACACACACACACACACACACACACACACACACACACACACACACACACACACACGCACACACACGCGCACACACGCGCACACACACGTGCACGCTCACACACAGCCCAGCCAAGGGCTTGGAGTCAGATTTAATTTAGGGAAATGAATTCAGCACTAATAGGCAGGGACACCAGACTATGGGTGTGATTTGATGGCCAGGATTGATGGCTAATGCCCCTTGTAGCCTTACTGCGAATAATGCCTCCACACACACACACACACACACACACACACACACACACACACACACACACACACACACACATACACATACACATATACACACACACGCATACACACACACAAACCAGTTCTCCAGCACACATAACAAAACCAATGTATAAAGTAAGAAATATCCTTTACTTTAACTATACTCTTTTGCACCCCTTTCTCCAATACAGCATCAGGTTTAGGAGCAGGGGTCAGGCATGGCCAGGTAAGGGTGGTCATTGAGGTGAGAGAGACTAAAGGAAAAGCTGCCTGAGATGAAGGAGATGGCCTCGTCTTTGAAGTGACATCTGGAGAAAGGTGGTTCACTGAGTGAAAGTGGCCTTGTGGAGAAGTCAGAGACTGCAGTAGCATCCAGGAGCCACGTGTGTGCATGCGTAGAGGGTGATTATTCCACTGTCACACCATGTCAGTAGATGTTCCTCGGGTCTCAGCCTGGATACGGTGGTGTTCGGGTCAGGCCCCACTCAACCCACAGATAGCAGCTTAGTCTGTGTCTGCAGTCTGCATGACATTAGCACAGCATGGGGGGGGGGGGGGGGTTTGGCACCAGTCACTACTCAAACACATATGACACACACATGCACAAACACACAAGACATACGCTCTGAAGCACATATGCACGTGCATTTAAAAAACAGATACTGTTGAATCGAGAACTCTAAAGTATGCATACAAATATGCACACCAACACAAACATACTCATCTCATGCAAACACAGGCATACAAGCTTGCACTAGTGCAAACCCCACTCCAAGATATTTATCTATATTCATATACACAGCAGGGTGGTTAACACGGAGAGGCAGCTTATGCCAGAGCCTATCACCTTCCCAGATACCCTCCCTCTGCCTCCACAGGAGAGACCTCCTGCTGGACCAACCCCTCCACCTCCCCACCTCTCATCACCCACTCTGCCTCCCTCTCCGATACCAATTTTGTCCCTTTTGTCTGGTACTGTCTGATCTTACAAAGAACATATGGGAAATCATTTGAAAATGTTAAGCCCACTTCAAATCGTCTGGTTGCTAGTAATCAATACTACCTAGCTTGCAACCCCAACTTTTACCATTTCTAACTTTCCTTGCAGGTTTTATTCTTTGAGTTCTGGATCACAATCATAAGAATTCGCTCTTTGTCACAAGGGTAGTCAAACCATACCCTCAGCCCCACTTTCCCAGAATACAGATAGATTTTGATCACCGTGACTTACACTTCAGCAGAGGAACAAAGAGTTGAATGTAAAGGCCCTCCTGGTGTTCTGCCTCCCTGCTGAACGTAGTGTCTGCCCTAGCTCACCATGTCTGGACCAGCTGGTCAAGATTCGGATGTGCCAGTGTTGTAACTACTGTTTTAACACATCACAAACATTGCTCAAAAATCCAAAAGTTGTCGTGTGAGGCCTGAAGTTTTCTGCACAAACTATAAGATAGATTATCTTTTGTTACCCTTTTTGTTGTCCGTGTAGAGCTTAATTACCTGTGTGAAGGCAAAAGGAATGTATCAAAAAAGGGGACTGAGCTTCAAAAATGGGGATTAAGATGATCAACAGGGATCAACTTTTCACAGTACCATCGACTAATGAACGATAACAACTTAGACCCTATATGGAGTGGCCCTGGCTACCTCTGTGTCAGAGTCCTGACCTTGGATCAAACGTGCTCACCTGTCAGAAAAGACATTGAAGGGATTCCAGACCCGCTGCCTGAGACGTTCTCAAACTGAACCTCTCCAGCCGGAGAAGCAGACAGGGAAGAACAAGCAGAAACCCAAAGCACATTATGGTGCATTACATAATTCAGCATAGCACAAGACGATACGGCTACGTAGCCTGACAGGACACCCGTCACTGAGCTCCACAACAGCAATGGAGTGACGACTCATGCCAGCTCATTCGCACTCGTTCAACCCGACGCTTCCAGCAGCCCAAACACTAACTGCACCGCAGAGAACAAATCAGACCATGGGAGGACATTCGTCGAGAGGCCATGTGCACTCTCCCAAACGCGGCCCGTTCGGTGCGATTGATTTATGGCACTTCGGAGATGGACACTATAATCCCGTTCCTCATGGGAGCGTCCGACGTCGCCGCTAGAGGCGCATCCCATCACACAGTCGCGACAACTAAATTGTCTCGCTCATGGGGCCATTGCCTGGGCTAAGTCTCGCTCTTCAGCAGGTCTGGAGATGGCGTAATTGCACCCAGAGGAACTTGTAGCGCCTTTCGCTCCAACACCGTGCTCTCCATGCTGGGAGAACAGGTGAGGAGAGGGGGAGGGGCTAGATGGTGTTGGTGGAGGCGGTGGAGGTATATTTAAACCGCAGGAAAATGGAAGAGCTATAAAGAGAGAGATATAAGCATGGATTACGTAAATATTTAGATGGATCAGCCAGAGATCCTTCTTTTATTATGTGGTGTTAAGATGTAGAATACATCCTTTGAGAGATATTTCTTTCTCCTGTTTTAATTATTGTGCCATGAATAGTGTAAGATCTTGGATGTCGGAAGCCTGAACACTCTTCTGGGGGTAGAAGTGTGTGTGCTCTAGCACTTTCTTAACTTGATAACTTCAACCATGGATAAATATTGAACACATATATGAAAAAGAATCACTTTTATTCCTATCCACATCCGAGTCAGACCTGTCTTTTGTACCTTCTGTAGTATTTCAATCAGTCACAACATTGAGGCTATAGCCATAAAGAGCGTTGTTTGATGGCCCTGAGCTGTAACTCTACACCAGTGTTTTGTAGTCTGGACACAATTCTTGAGGGATATACTCAAGAAATATTTGTGTTCTCAGCTCAATGATTTTGTTGTTCAAGTAAATAAAGCAATATCAATGACAGATGTGAATCATTGATGAGACTGTGTGAGTATACAAGCATTGATGTTTTTACTCAGATCTTTACCTGCAAAAAATACAGTAGTGGCCCAGTAGACCAAGGAATGATTTAGAATAATGGCACAGAAGAGCTTTATATTCAGCAACATGAGTTTGTATTTGGCTAAGTGGCTAAAGCTAACCCTGTGAACACTGTGTAGAACCATTTTTGACTGAGAGTCAAAGGGAACATAACTAGCTGTGCTGTGTATGGGGGTGATGGCCTGTTCTCTTCCACGTCATTGTCCAAACATGTCTAACTGGCCGAGTGATGTTGCATAAATGGCAGGTCACAAACATGCAGTGGTCGTTTTCACAGGGGCACATGTTTTGTGTTAGCCCTCATCCTTCTCGCTGGGTGAGACAGTAGAGCGTGAACTGGTAAAAATTTTTAAGAAAAAATGTTGTGAAAAAAGAACATTTCATGGACTTTTTAAAATGAAAAATTGATCTCAAGTTGCTGGCAGGATTATGTTCCCCAACATTCTCTGTTTTGATCTGTGGTGACTGTACTTGTGTGTAGCGGTATGCTCAAAGTTGGAGTTTCCTTCCTGCATTAGCGCATTAGGTACAGTAGCTTCCTAGAGCAGGGGGCAAAGGTCGCGCCTCTCCTGAGAACAGGCGGAGGTGATTATGAGCATAATGTGGAGGGGGTGGGGGGTGAGGGGGTATTTGGAGCTCACGCTGCGTTCCTCACAGCACGTCTGTGCCCTGCGTTTTACCACAACCTCAGTACGGCACTCGCAGAATCTGCCCTGGGTGAGAGGGCTTCCATTTTATCTAATGGAGGACAATTTTGCCGCAGATAAATGTGTGCTGAAGCTGGAAGGCAGAGTGACTATCGCACAGTGTGACGGAGCGTCTTTAAGGAGCGTCCGGATGGTCCGGGGGCAGCACTCCACAGACCTGTCACCGGGTTCTGTTTTTAGAGTGGACTGAGCTTGCGTTTAACCTGGAAAGGCTACATTGTAATAAGCATCCCCTACGACCGGCCACGTGGAAAATGCCCAGTGACTTTGATGCATGCGATCGACACGATGTCGACGTTCTGCATTCGGCAGTAAAACAGACAGCAGCATATGGTGATTTGACCCCAGTAATCCTGGAGAGCTGAACTATAATCCACGCCCACCACATGTGGTTTATGCCACCCTACGTAATCATGTTCTAATATGGAAAAGAAATGAACAAGGGTTTAATGCCAGTGTTAATGGGCGAGTAAAACGGAGGGGGGGGGGGGGGGGGTGTTGCCTCTGAGTCCTGTGTTTCATCAGTTTCTCCCTCTCACTCTTCTCTCTTTCCCCACCCCTTTAATACAAACAGTGTTATGTATGCTCTGTAAAACAGCCCTTAATTACTGCTGCAGCGGCTGTGATCTGCTGCACCGTGTGAGAGCGCCCCTGCCTCCCACCAACGCTCATTTAGTACCCTCTAAAAGACGCACGTTTGATATTAGTGCTCTTCAGCCTCTGCCACTGGAAGCAATAAATAAATAAGTAAATATGCATGAGGGAGATTTGCATAAGCATAGGCGGTGTGTGTAGGGAGTGGTGGCGGTGGTGGTTGTGGTGGTGCTGGTGGTGGTGGGGTGTTTGTCATGGCGCTGCTGTGCTAGGAAGGCGGAGTCTTATTAGCTGTGTCCTGTGCTCCTGGGCCGTGGAGAGACAGAGTGGGAACAAGCGTCCTGATTAATATGAGCTCCCTGCAGGAGAGACCGGCTCGGCTCTTCTAATAAGAGAGAAGAGATGGATGTTTTTGGGGATCTGGGTTTTTTTTCTGTGGAGGATCTGCCTTTTGAAAGCGTGTGTGTGTGTATGTGTGTGTGTTTTGTGCTTGTGGGTGTATTTTGGAGTGGGATTGCTTTTGATGTTTGCTTTTTCCCCAGATTCAAACCACACTGAAGTGTTAATGCAGGCACGGGCCATTTGAAGAAGGAGAGCTGAATTATGGGACATGCGCACGGCCGGTTTGCCTGTCTGGTCCGTGGTGGAGTTTTGTTTAATGTGCAGGGATTTACCTGTTCCTCTCCTCTCCTCTTATCTCCAACGCTGGCAATGAATGCAATTTCAGGACGTCGTGCAGTGACATCGGGGTCCAGAGCTGTTGACTCTGTGACGACTATGATAAGGGCTTTTGCGTCTCTGCTGCCGGCGTGACATTGAGATCAAAGGCGTCAGAAAGTACCATTTCAGCAGGGGTGGCTGCAGCCCCCACCTGCAGACCATGTGGCCCACCAAACAATAAATCGCCTTATTTGATAATGGAATCATGCTAATTTTGTGCAATGAAAGTCATGTGGTTTCTGTGTGGAACATAATAAATACATCTCTGAACAAAAGGCTTGTTTTGTCAGATAATTTACCCCTCATCTTTCTCTGCGTGGGTCACGGTTGCGTTATTCTTCTTAATTAAGATACCTTGTTTTGTTTTGTTTGGTTTTGTCTTGTTTTGGTTCTGTTTTTCTTGGCTCGCCAGTTCTTTAACAACCACCAGAGACAAATTAATTGTATTTTAGGCCCAGACTCTTCAAAGCAAGGTCAACAAATGAACAATAATAAACAAAAAAACAGCATGTCACCTCTCTTATTTGGCCAGAAATTAATTACACATCCTCTCCCCCCTGTGTGTTTACAGCTCTAATGAAAAGCACTAGTCTCATACTCCTCCGCCTCTCTCTCCTGTTCACCAGTCGTTCATTAGCAGGCGTGCTGAAGACATGGAACACACTCCTGCACTAATTACATCATCACGTTCGTACCCGGCTCTGGCTGGAAACATGTGGAGCCCCACACTCATGCTAAACCCTCCCTCCCTAATTACTGTTTTACTCTTCTTCTCACTGTCACACCTCCCTGATAGATCATTATTTTTTCCAGCAATTTGTTCACATTTAGATGCAATATAATTGGATCTGATTAATTATTATGATTAATGAGGAAGGGCTTTGCGTGTACAGCCATTAATACGGCGGGTATCGCGCAGGACAGGGACAAATTGAAGGCGTCAAGACTTCTCCCAGTCCAACTTTTAATGTGTGAGCAGCTGATCTGAGAGCACTCCAAAGAGACGCCTGTCCACACACACACACACATGCACACGCACGCACGCACACACACACACACACACACACACACACACACACACACACACACACACACACACTCACACACACACTCACACACACACACACACAAGCTGTTTACACAGTTACAGTGGTCCTTAGGATAGTGACCAACTACAAAAAAGGGTCTTACAGTATTTACAATACTTAACAGTGTTTTGAGATATGCAGACTATACACCCACAATAGGTATAGTATTTGCATTATGGAATCTTCTTATAATGACATGCACGTTAGGTCTATATGACCAGGCTATATGTCATGGTATTTCTCTGTCCATAGGTTTGGCACCGTCATATTTCCTTAATGACGAATTAAGGTGTCCCCTCCTGACCTGGATCTGCATGCAAGGTAATGAATGTTGGCCAGTTAGTTCAGATGGACAGTAGTCAATTCATCCCGCATGGGAATGCCTCATTAATGAAAGAGAAAGCAGTGTGTGTGTGTGTGTGTGTGTGTGTGTGTGTGTGTGTGTGTGTGTGTGTGTGTCTGTATGTGTGTGGAATGGATTTATGGTGTCACTCAGCTCAGGAGAGCAGCTAATGAGAGACCGCATGAGAGAGAGAGAGAGAGAAAGAGAGAGAGAGAGAGAAAGAGAAAGTGATTCTCTACTTCCCTGAGAGAGCCAGAGTGCAAGAAAAAAGGTTAACAAAAACAGAGCAAGAGAACATGTAGATAGAGCATAAGCCAAAGAGAATGGAAGACTGAGAGCAAGTCAAGGAAGGGGGATCATTATATATATAGTGTGTGTGTGTGTGTGTTTGTGTGTGTGTGTGAGGGCACATGCGTGCACTCGCATGCGTGTGAATGTCTCTGGAGCTTTCTTTAATATTTTAATAAATAACATCAGCCCAACAAGAAATGAATGAATAGTATCATTAATAATGGGCCCGTGGCGTGTAGTGAGGGAGTGATATTAAACTGCAGCTCTGCTGGCGAGGGAGGGGGGATCTCGGGAGACTTGGGATTTTTCCAGAAGCAAACAAGGCTACTGCAGCTGCCTACCAGGCCTTCAAGCCCCCAGCTTTTACAACAGGTTGAAACTAATAAAAGAGGATTTTGCCAGCCATCGAGTTAAGCCTTCCGAAATCTGCTCCTGTACAGGGGGAGAGAGTCCCAGCCAAATGTGATCCTTAATTAAACTTTAATCAAGACGATGCTGTTGGCAGAGGAAGGAGATAAAAAAATGGTGTCTCCAGCCGCTGAGCAAGTCTAGCTAAGGAAGGAGCATTGTATCAGACTTAACCCTGCCGCTAGTGTGTGTAACCCTGTTCTGTGTTTGTGTGTAACTTCTCACTGTACGTCGTTCAGGTACAGCCATGAATCAGCGAGGTTTGCCTTTGTTACTACAGAGATACGTTTGGTCGAATAGGACTGGCGTCCGTTTGATAGTAGGTCAGTTTGTGATTGTTAAATTACTTAAGCAGTTCAAGCACGCTGTCTGTTGGAAATGGAATATTGTCATGTAGGCTATTCTGTCACGCATTGCAACTTATGCTTCATTATTATTTTTCTTTATGTGTGCTTACTCACACCAGTCATGCCATTTTAATTGGAATGGCATGTGACTTGAAATTCTATTTATCCTGCAAAAATGGAGTAGAAACATCTCTGACAGTGACTACCAAAACAAAAATTCCACAATGAAAAAAAAGCAAAAATTACTCACTGATAAGATGAGAGCCTGCTGTTTTATCAAGCCTCTTTAAACAAGATAAGAAAAACCTTATATAAACGATGTATGCATCCAAGGTTTTGATACTTATATACATGCATGCACTAAGGCTTTAAACTAATGTTTTCATTATTTTGCTAAATCAAAAATATTAACATTTAAGTAATTATTTTATGTAATAATAGCATTATCCACACAGTTTGGCTATTTCTCACTCATCAGTAACACACGCTTCCACATCTGAGACTTGCTGCCAGAATCTTCCAGAGCCGATTGGGCAAGAGAAACTGATGTTTAAGTTTTTTTTGTTTTAAATAATTTATTTATATATATATATATATATATATATATATATATATATATATATATATATATATATATATATATATATATATATATATATATATATTTATATAGCATTAGCAGTACAGCTACTGCTAGTGTAGCTGGCTAAGACCATTCAGTTATCCAATCAGCAACTGCAGAAAACTGGTTATTTTGTAGGTTAGTAGGTCAAATGCTTCAGTTTGGCTGTGGTTTATACTACAGCAATACACATTGAAATATTCTATTTACACTAAGGGTTAATAGTTCAATGTTACTATATATTCTCAATGTTGGTATTAACACTTTTACATCTGCCTTATTGTTATCATTATTTCTCAAGATTGTATATTGTGCTATAAATAAAATTATAGATAATAATATTGGTGTTACGGTGGGTCAGCCCAGACGCCGCTGCCTCCATACCCGCGTCACAATTGGTAAATTCTCTTAATTATTATTTTTTTGGTTTTGGGGGGGGGGGGGGGGGGGGGTAACTGGGGGAGACAAAGGTATAGTTAACAGGGGCATAAACTACCAAATTGAAAATAGTAATAATAATAATAATAATAATAATAAACATAATGCTTACAGATGATGTGCAAGCAAATATTGTGTTGTTAATACTGTGCATCTATTACTGTATCATCAGTAATAAGGGGTTTTCTTTGTGAGTAATGACTGCCTCATGAAATATTGCCCGTCACGTGAACAAGTCCCATTACTTGTAAAATTTGTGCATATCATTTAGTACCTGTATTCCTGTGTGTATGTGTGTGTGTGTGTGTGTGTGTGTGTGTGTGTGTGTGTGTGTGTGTGTGTGTGTGTGTGTGTGTGTGTGTGTGTGTGTGTGTGTGAATAATATATTTTTCTTTTAAGCCACTTGGTACCTCCATGTTAGAATATTACACAAATGTAATGCGTGAGAACCTCATGTTCACTCTTAAAGGTAAAATACATTCATTTGCATGAACAGATTTGGGTCAGCCCCCATTTGCATAACAGTGCACATGGTAAAAACATCTAAACGGAAAGCATAAGACTAAACTGCACACGCTCCATCAAACGTGTGTTACGAAAGGTCCTTTAGATGTAATGCGAGTGTATTTGTCTTTACATGTGGCTGTGTAAATCATGCTATTAAACCACTTAGAAGAGTGACCACCACAGAGAGCAGAGCTTCAGGAATTCAAACCATTTTAGACGCCTTTTTATAAGGGGCATGAAATCAAATGGGGTTCTTTGTTCTCACAGGGCATTTTATAGGCTCATTGGCTAATTAGTTTTCTCTGAGTTACTTGTTTATTAGAGTTACTGGAGCTACTTGTTCTTTGAGTGGATCACTTTCAGTGCTGAGTTGAGTTAAATCACCCAAATATCTGGTAAAGTGACCAGATGTAGATGGGATATAGACCTTTTTTATTAGACTGATCTCCCTTCCATGTCTTACCGTCTGTATACAGAAATGCTGCAATTTTCTCCATAATAAAAAGTGGATTACAGCGAATCAGAAGACAGCATCCCCAGCTGTCACTAAGAAATTAGACCACCCTTTTTAAAAGCTTGGATGATTAAAACACATTTCTATATTAATCTCTAATTAGGTCAGCACCAGTTTCTGCAGTAGGAACACACAAATGTAGTGGATAGCAGTTGTAAAATCCGAATTCACTTCAGTACTTTTAGTCAGAGAAAGGAAGGATTTAAAAGGCAGATATTTAAAACCTTTTGTATATGAACACCAGTCTCACTTGTTGAGCTGCTAGTGTACCTGTGGGTGATATGCAACCATGTGTCTGACCATATATGTGCCGCACTCTTTTAACATATTAATGTGTGCTAAAAAATAAAATTTAAAAAAGATTCTCATCTATCCGTACACTTAGTACACATTTGAACAAGACACAGTTTCTTCTGGTCTACGGTGCAACACCTCAACTGCACCCAGGCCTACACAGTGATGAAGAACCCAGGCCTACACAGTGATGAAGAACCCAGGCCTACACAGTGATGGAGAACCCAGGCCTACACAGTGATGGAGAACCCAGGCCTACACAGTGTGAGTGTCCAACACAAGAGTTTGTGAAGAACCCAGCAGAAGCTGGAAATTCAATAAATCTGTGGAAAATTAAAAAGAGAGGACAGAGAACTATGCATCAAAGCAGTATCTTGTCTCTTAAACGTGTGCTTTGGAATACCATATAGTTTTATTAAAAACATACAAGAGTATTTCTCAGCAATACTGTGATGATAGACAATTTTTACCATTCAGCTTACAGTTTCCACTTTAAGTAGGAGTGATTTTGATCAAACCTAGAAATGTATCTACAATCAGTGGACTACGTCTCTGTGTTAACGATTGCATTTCATCATGCTTTATTGCTCACATTTGCTGTCACATTTACAGATGAATGACAATGAATGTTAGTTGTCCAGCAACATTCAAACAAGAGATTGGCCTTTAGAGGTCCTCATACATTGTAACCCATACATCAAAGCCTGCGTTACTCTTGGTGGTTGAAACAAAGAAGAAATTCCTGAGACATGCACTCTGCATGGCGTAAGGAATCAACTCTTTATTTTAGATCATTACTGGAGCTCATATGGATTTTCTAACCGACATTTCGGGTTCCTAAATAGTGTATTGATTAGTCGGCTGGCAGTTGGTATGCGTTGTGTAGAGTGGAGACAGGATGTTTATAATAGTTCTAAATGCTGGTGCACATTAATGAGTCAAACATGTCAATATAGGTTTGATTTTCTATATGTGACATAAGAATGCTGTGAAGTTCTGGCTGTGATGGCTTTAATTGTTTTCCGTTTTTAGGATATTGCTTCTGTCTGAGTTTAAATTTGATTAAAACACATTCGTATAGTGTTTCCTGTCTTGTATCAAATTAAGTGTGAAAGTTTTGTATTTCAACACTTTAAAACACAAATTTTGTGTTTCTCTCTCTCTCCCTTCTCTGTGTGTGTGTGTGTGTGTGCTGTGTTTAATTTTTTTTTACATAAATTTTTTTAAAATAAATATATATTTTCAGAATTATGTAATTTACAGTTTAAGACCATATCCTTATTTTTTCTCTCCTCCTTAATCTCTCTCACTTTCTCTCCCTTGGTCTGCCTCTCTCTCTCTTTGTCTCTTCCCCCTCTCTCTGTCTTTGTTTCTTTCCCAGTCTCTCTCTCTCTCTCTCTCTCTCTCTCTCTCTCTCTCTCTCAATGCCTGTAGCCTCACCACCAGCTTTCAGCACTTGAAAAATTAGCAGTGCCATGTAACTGATTACAGTTCTGTAGCCGCCTGTTCACTGTAAAACTGATACTCAGCAGAACACACTGCTCTTTCCCCTTTCATCTCAGCCTGCCTTCGTGAGTAATTACCTCTGAAAGGCTGTCATGGGCTCCCACATTAGACAGACTGGGAGACTGTCCCTAAAGAAAGGGTTTAGGGGACACAAACTGGGGACTTCCCTAAAAGAAAGAGTTTAGGGAACACAATCTGGGGACTTCCCTTAAAGAAAGGTGTCGGGGGTGAGTGAGGGCTCTCCCAGAAGAGGGAGATTACTTAAAGAGAGATTTTGTGGGTACATGATGAGGAGCCTCCTCAAATGAGATTATAGAATGGTACAAAATTGAATTTGTTCAACAGCAAAAACATGCACATGGTCCCAGATCATACGGTTTGCTCCTATTTTTGCCAAGTGTGCATCCTTTCATGTGTGTATGTGCAGGGCAACATTCAAACATAAATCCTGCTCCCACTGCAAGTAGGTACAAGCAGCCCAGAGTATGACAAATGAGCTATCTACAGTTCTCCCCAGAGCTGTGCATCTTCAAATCACAATGGTCAAACAATGAAGAAAAGTCAGCATGGTCCCTTACATACACATTCTCTCTCTCTCTCTCTCTCTCTCTCTCTCTCTCTCTCTCTCTCTCTCTCTCTCTCTCTCTCTCTCTCTCTCTCTCTCTCTCCCCCCTATTAAGTGGTCAGCTGGGGGATAGATGACTCAGGCCACTTAAACTGTTGCCCCTGGAATTGCCCCACTCTCACCCCTAATGCTCTGCCTTGTCATGTGTCACTTGCAGAAAGATCATAATCCCAGTGTTGAGTCCTCCTCTGTTTTTAGACTTTTAATCTGATGTTTGGCAGAAAAGATCAGAGATGTGCCCTGATCACAATGTGTCAGATTATTCTCCTTTTCACTGGTGCAAAATAAAGGTTGGGGTGGGAGATTACTCTGAGAGAAAAAGAGACAGAAGGAGAAATACTAGAGCAAAAAAAAAACACATTTATTTTCCAAGGTCCTTAATATTATTACAGAAAATGAAATTGTTTGATTTTGCATTTCAAATGCAACAGCTGGCCTCATATTATAGAATTTATACTGTAGCTTTGTATTTTAATGCTTTGAGACCCTCTCAACTGAGGAATCTCTTGAGTGAGCCCAGATTTACACACCTGCCTTCACAAACAGTACTTCCCAGATATTTATGGAACGGCACTTGGGTGATAGATCTAACTATAAAGCAGCTGTAATGAGTCATATTATAAAGGCTTAAGGGTTTTTTGTGTTCAGAGATTTTGTTTACTGGAAAGTATCAATCCAGTGTAATGAAATACAAGCTACAAAGTGACGGGTATACAGCAGCAGGAGAGGAAGCCATTCCAAATGAGATTATAAAAGGGGGGAGTACATCAATCAGTGTTCACAGCCAATATTGCTTTTCCCATGGCTAGATGCTTCTGGAGCACTGAGAATATGTATTTCTATGTCACAAAAAGAGTGTTTTTGAAAGGAAAACATGTTTGTGTGTGTGTGTGTGTGTGTGTGTGTGTGTGTGTGTGTGTGTGTGTTTCCTTGTACTCTCTTACAAACTTTTTTGAAAATGGGCCCCGCTGAACAAAATAAAATCTCTCAGCAATGTAAAACGCAGAGCAGTTTTCCATTGTGAGTGATACTTAACATTTGACCATGTTGTGCCGAGCTGAAAATCCCCTCACACTCGCCTTCATGTCAGATGAGATATTATTCTCCAAAACTTGCTCTCTCGAAACTGTCTTCCAGATTTTCTGCTTAATTCCCCACTCTGCCCCTCACCTAACCCCGACCCTCACAAGTACTGCTAACATCATATGATTAATATTGAACTGACCCTGCTAAGCAAAATGAGACCATACACATACCATGAGTTGAGCGCAAGGACTTTACGCTGTTGAAACTCTGACATTCAGCATGTAAGAACTGTGTGTCAGTCTTTCTGTGTGTGCGTGTGCGTGTGTGGTGCTACTGTTTCAAAAATAAAATGATAACTGCAGCATATCATAAATATTTGTACAGTTCCTAAAAAACCTGTTTTTTGTTCTCTCCATATTTTTTGCCCGTTTCGAAACACTTACATGGTATAAGAGAAAAGCGATGAAGGTGTAAACCACATTTGCACGCCAACCCTTCACACAGAATATCAGCGGTGGTGGTACTTCAAAGGGAAAACATCGCCCCCCAGTATTTGGGCTGTTGCAGTCATTCTTAAAGATGTTCCCCCTTCACGCGGCGTCTGATCCTCTCTGTGCCTGACTGCCTTCTCTGAGTGGCCCCTTTTATTGAGCAAATACTGCCTGTCACTTCCCGTGCTGGGAGAATAACTCAAACGCAACACGTAATCATACAGGAAAACTAGGATAAAATCATCTTGTCAAGCCTGTGGAAGTGATTGCTGGATGGAGCCTTCTGCAATCAATACACTAATTCCACAATTTATACCGCTGGTAGTAGCAGAGGAAAGCAACTTTGATAGAGTATTTCTTGGCTCACTGACCAACTTTGACCTTCTCTAGGTGTGTCAGCAGGCTTAGTGCATTTTCTGTACTTTAGAAAAATCGGCCATAAGAATTGGGAGAGCAGCATCTGACATTTACGCCCAGGCTTCAAACCCAAACTGATTAATTCCAGTGAGCACAGACTCTTCATTCACTCCTCCTTCCCCCTGTTTTCCTCTCCTCTCCTCCACTTTCTACTCTACTCTTTTCTATTCTCGTGTCTATAGGAAATTCTATCTCTCTCCCTCTCTCTCTCTCTCTCTCAGCTGATGGAGTGAAACATAAAGGCTAGCAGGGCGATCGTCTGGCCACTTGTTCCTCTCCCGCACCTGTTTTATGGGCAGCCCACCGCTCCCCCTCCACCCAAGGGCATCTCATCTCTCCCAATAAGCTGCACTACTCGTTAACTGCCCTTAATATGGCCTGTGCACATGCTTTCCAAAGTCCTGCGATTCTTCTTCAATTATTTTCAGCTGCTTTATAGGTCTGAAGGAAGAGGCCAGTGCTCGCGCTGCAGCAGGGCTCTGAGGAAAGACCTCCAGATGTCTTTTAAGAGGATGACAGCAGTCTTTACCAAAATGTTTCAAGTGTTTAGAACAATTGTTGTCTAATCATGTGGAGAGAGAGCAGGAGAGAGAGAGAGAGAGAGAGAGAGAGAGGGAGAGAGAGGAAGAGCAATCATTATAGGTGAGGAGAGATCCAGAAGTGTTCATTAATGTCTAATAAGGTAAGATGTGGTAGTATCTCTGAGTAAATGCACTAAACTATAGGCTGAAGGTGTTTTGTGTCTCCAGTCATTAAACCTTTCTGTTGTGTATATATGTGTGTGTGTCTTTGTATGTGTGTGTGTCTTTGTATGTGTCTTTGTATGTGTGTGTGTTGAAGATATTGCTTAACATAAAGCCTATGAAGACAAAGGAAAAATTATCGTTGCGAAGCAGAAAACTTAAAGGACATACATTCAGAAATTAAAATGCCACAGTAAAAGATGTTTTTAAAACTGTAAGGGGGAGCAGTGTTAGTAATGGAGTTATAGAACAATTGAACTCTGGAGAAACCTCAGCCCTACTGCTCCCTGTTTCAACCCCCTGACTCCCCTGTTTTATCTGATGTATCTCACTCCTCCTCCTCCTCCTCCTCTCTGACTCCTCCCAGGCGCCCAGACTTCTTTCTCCGTCTTCAGTAGGGGAGCTGTCTTCTTCCACCTATGGAGGCCACTCAGAACTCCAGACCACAGCGCCCCCTGGGCTCTTCAGCACCTGTCTTCCAGACCTCACCTCAGGCACACTGTACACTCCCAAAGTCAAAGGAGACCAGACCTACAGCCTCTGTGCTGCAGCTGAGCAGACACGGCTGTGGTGCAGACCGTAGACCAGCCAACAGCGGCTGATCTGAAGACCTCAGAAGCCTATTACCATTTAATTTTATATAAGACAAATATAAAAATGTTCAGGCCTCCCAGTAAAGGGCCAGGCTTAAAAAAGGGATGGGTTAAAAACAGGGCGACGTTATGCCATTTCTTGGAGGCATTTAAGCATTTAAGCAGCTGCATTTTGAATGAGCTAAAAGTGAATACCAGTCAAATCCACTTTATGCGCAGCACAGGGAGATACAGTAGTGTGTGAGATGACGTGCAAGCATAAATGAGTTTTTTTTTCCCCAAATCTAAACAGAGACTTGGAAATTACATGGTCTGTGATGTTTTTGTGATCTGGAAAAATCTACTCCTAACAACAGAACTGATTTGTGGATCTAATTTGTCACCTGAATCAGGAATTACACCATGACTTTTGATATTCTGACAGTGCACATGGGTTTTTAAGACAGGCTTTTTTTAACAGATTGTGTGTGTGTTTTCTGCTGGGATGTAAAAGACAGTTATAAAGAACAATATAAGGAACAAATGAAAAAAAAAAAAAACGGAACATCTGAGCTTGTAGCATTTCTCCCTGGCCACTTCACTTGGTGTTATTGATGACCAGAACAACAAAAAAACAACAAACCCTCATGTGGAACTGAGAACGAGGCCAGTGCACTTTGTGCAGAAGACCTAGTGCCCAGTGACCAAGTGTAGCATCTGTACACCTTGCATATCTAGCGGTCTATATAGGTGTGATGTACTCACCAGACTTTGGAGACTAAGGAGTGGGGGGAAACGGTCACGTGAGAGTTTGCGGAATGCACAAACTCAAAAATATGCAAAATATGCAAAAAAGACTCTTCATATGAAGGCACAAAGATAAAACTTGCTCTCAAGGATTTTAGGAACATTCAGTGCAAAACACTGAGCAATAAACAAGGAACAGGTGCAGGAGGTAACCTAGTAACCAGGTGATTGAGAGCAGGGCGTGGTCATGTGTTGAGATTGACGTATGAGTGATCGGTGCTCAGTGATTGGTGGCTGGATGCTGGTCAGGGCGTGACAAGTCATTTAGGTTTCAATACATTAATAAATCTAGAGACTATGTTTTTTGCTTTGTCAATTATAATAATAATAGCAGGCCAAAGAGTATTGAAATGGAAGATAATGATGGTTAAATAGTATTCTTAAGATAAATTGTTTATCGGTTGCAGTCTGCTAAGTGCTTTATTAAAATGATATAAATTGGGAATTTCTTTGAAAAGAGAAGTAATTAGTAAATCCCACCTTAGAGACGCAATACCTCAAACTGACCCGAGAGACCCTATCAGAAATTCTCCAAGTCCCCAAAAAACAAAACAACAAAAAAATCAGGAAAGAAGAAAACCTTTTGTGTTTAAAAGTGTTTTGTCCTAATTATCATGAAATGTTGGCGTGTTGAGGGTTGTGTACAAAGCTTAGCTTACAAAAACGTCTGTAGGGAATAAATGGGAAAATTAACTTTCACTTCATGCATAAAAATGAGAGAGAAAAAGAGAAACAAAAGAGAAAGGACAAAAGGGGGAAACACAGACAACATATGGACCAGCGTTGTTAATAAACACAAACACTTCCGGGTTTTGCTGAAACTCTGAAGGACTTTAAAATGTTGAGTCACTGTCGGTCTCTGGTGAGTTCTATTTGTTCTTAACACCTTCAACCAATTAAGAAATCATCCAGAAAACCCCAACACCCCCTCCTCCACAACCCTGCTGAGCATGACCACTAGTTGGCGTCTCCCCCTGTGAGAGCTGATGTATGGCTGAACCCCCCCACTACGCTTAAGCTGGGGGGGTCATGATGATCACTAAATGGCTGAGCTGGTCAATTACAGCAGGAGACAGGCAGATGGCTTACTGACCTTTGCGGTATAGTTTCCTGGCAGAGAAGCCTGGTGGGGGATCGCTGGGTAATATTTATGACAGAAATATGAAAACACCAACAATGAACAGCTACCAATACTGTTCTACAAAATAAATAGTATTGGTATAATACAAAATATATATTTTTATTTTTTTCCACATTATTGCCTGTTCTACTGTACATTAAAAAGGCGAGTGTTCTTAGTTTGTTTGCCAAATAAGCTTATTAATCATTATTTGACAATCAAATTAAATAATCATTTAATACAGTTCTCTTTCCCTGCATTTGCATTTGAGAGATTTATTTCTTACTATTATTTTAGCTAGAATGTATAGAATTCTGCTTCAATAACTTGATAACTTCCCTATTGATGCAGATAATGTGCCATAGGATGGTGCAGGCAGCTGGGAGGGGCTCCTCACCCAGTGGCCCCGCCCACCACACACACATCCTGATCACAGATGGTGTTAATTACTTTCTTAAACTGAGCAATTTTGGTATTCTGTCTCAACCCCCTGTGGAAAATCTATGTCTGTTTGTGTGTAAGAGAGAGAGAGAAAGAGACACAGAGAGAGAGAAAGAGAGAGGGAGGGATACAGTAAGACATAGAGAAAGAGAGAATGCCGAGGCCTATAAATCATGCCAGACACACAATTCATTGTAAGCATGTGAAAATGACAAGACAAGCTACATTGGATCATAGCGAATAACATGTGGCCCAATGTCACTCCTTCAGTGTGTGTCCATACGCTTGCGCACACGTTTATGCATGCGTGCACGTTTGGGATAAGAGTGCAGTGTTTAAGTGTTTTAGTGTTTAAGTCTCTTAACACAGATGCTTCCAATGAGGAGAGGAGAAGATCTGCTGTTCCAGGCCTTAAAGCAGGTGCTGCTTCTCGCGTGGTTCTTATGTCAGGCCGAATGTGTAAACGCTCTTTACCTACATCAGCAGAGCCACAGTTAATGACATCATAAATACTCGTGCAGGTAATCTGGTCATTCGGATGCAACCAGGCTTCCAGACCTGTGTATGGTGCCATTGCCTTGTGTGTGTGTGTGTGTGTGTGTGTGAGGGGGGCTGTGTGAGTTGAGCCTCTCCCAGGAGAGCGGACGCCACTCTCAGGTAGATTATTCTGTGGAACGCCAGCAGCAGAAGGACGATGGAGAGGGAGGGGAGGCGCGTGCCGTGTGTGTGTGTGTGTGTATGTGTGTGTGTTGGCGACCCGTGCGCTGACCCAGCTCAGGCAGGCGCACCGGGGGAGTGCTCCCATGCACGGCTCTTCAGAGGGCCTCCACACGACGGGGCGGACCACTCCGGCGGGCTGGGGGGGGGGGGGGGGGGGGGGGGGTATGGGGGTGTGGGGGGGGGGGGGTATGGGGGTGTGGGGGGGGTGGGCGCGCTGGCTTTAAAGGGGACACAGGCGGCTGAAGCAGCCGGGGCGCTGACCCTAATCTGGGGGAGGCTGGAGACGGAGGTCGGGGTGAGTCTGGTCAGCTGGACTCAACCGGGGGACTCACACATGGCGAAGGTGAAACAAAGTGGCAATGCATTAAAAACACACACACACACACACACACACACACACACACACACACACACACACACACACACACACACACACACACACACACACACACACACACAGTGGCATTCAAACACCCAGGGTCTGCCAAGCCAGGGAGAAATGTATGCTTCACACTGGGAGACTGACATTTACCCATTTTGGAGGCCCTCCTTTGATTTCACTTTTCTGTCAGACTTTAAAAAATAATTACTGCTGTTGTATATCAATTTAACCATGAGACACAGTGTAGAGTTGGGCGACTTTGCTTGATGTCTTTTCTTTCGTTTGCGTGCGTGTTTGCTTGTCCTGGTCCTTCATTTGCTAGAGTATAGATGCTGACATATTGTTATGCAGTGTGAAAAGAGAGTGCCTATTCAAATCAATACAAGTGCAAACATCTTGACACCTCTCCACGGTGCCCAGCAGTAGACCTGCCCATGTCCTCGCTGGAATACACGCAGAGACGGAGACGGAGGTGTGAGGAGAATAGAGAACCACATGTGGAACCGCACAATATATTGCCATTTTCAAACTGTGATACAAGGTCTTTATTTTGGTGGGTTTACTGACTGCAACTAACTTGACACTCTGGCTTCATTATGTAATTATTAAAAGATTATTGTTTTTTAGTACTTTTTCTTTTCTTTTTTTTTGGTAAAACATTTGTCACGGTGGAACTACACCATTGGAGTATGCTGTGGTGAGTAGTATGGTGGTGTGTAGGGTAGAGTATACTGTGGTCAGTAGTATGGTGGTGTGTAGGGTAGAGTTTACTGTGGTCAGTAGTATGGTGGTGTGTAGGGTAGAGTATACTGTGGTCAGTAGTATGGTGGTGTGTAGGGTAGAGTATACTGTGGTCAGTAGTATGGTGGTGTGTAGAGTATACCGTGGTCAGTAGTATGGTGGTGTGTAGAGTATACCGTGGTCAGTAGTATGGTGGGATAGCTAGCGTGGGTCCATCTTTCATTCCAGAGTGCTCCTGAGCAGAAGGAGAGCCAGCTAATCATCCCTGTTGGAGATTAATGACATAGCGATAAGTTCCAGAACCTTCCACACATGCAGTTCTTCTTGCCATGTCTGTTGGCTTATCGTAGCACTGAGGCCCCTCGGTCCCCACACTCAGAACGTCCCTGTCTCCTCGTCCTCTCTCTCCTCTGTTTCATCTCTGCTGCACCATAAGCCTGCTGGAGCAGCCAAATCAACTGCTGTCTATCTCCCGTGTTCTGATCTCCTCAATTCGATTTAGTGCTCTTTGAATCCCAACTACAAGACGTCCCTTTCCCCATTCCCCAGACCACCCCACCTCACCTCTCTCCCACTCTGCTAATGTCTGTGGCATTAAAGTGGCTGAATTGCCGGCGTGTTTCTATAGCTTGTGGCTCTGTGTTTGAGATAAGAGCCAGGGCCCGGGCTGCAGCCGCGCAATCCTGAGAGTGTTGAGTGTTGTGGGCCTTGTTTCCCTCTGAAGCCACAAGCAGCCTCACATTATATCTGCAGTCACACAGAAAAGGCCTCAGTACAATTTTTTGTGGTTTTCATAGTATTTCTATGATGGTCCTTAAGCCTGCAGGTGTGTGTGTGTGTGTGTGTGTGTGTGTGTGTGTGTGTGTGTGTGTGTGTGTGTGTGTGTGTGTGTGTGCATAATTGGAGGTTATTGCTCTGCTTTTGTTAGCTATGTTCAGGTGTAGAGGCAGATCTGGTAATAGTTCCACTGTTGTTAAAGAAATTATGCACCTGAGCACAGTTGTGTGTGTGTGTGTGTGTGTGTGTGTGTGTGTGTGTGTGTGTGTTTTAATAGACATGTCTGAAAAAAATACCAAGTCATACATTACAATATTTCCTGAAGTAAATGATTTTTAAAAAATTATTTTGTGGTGCTTATCAACACTGGTTACTTTGGTTAGTGAAATACAAACACGTATTGATAA